>NC_140182.1:3095517-3118017 GCF_963971535.1 Notolepis coatsorum
TTAGTGTGTGGCTCAGGCAGGCAGACACTGTATTAATCCATTTAGGGAAATGAGGGCATCACAGCAGCATTGCAAGTCAAATGATACATATCTATAGAAATATCTAGTATAAAGCATTTGTCTCCGTGTGCACCTACCGCATAGACTTGTCCTCCGTATGCAGCGACTCCCAGTCTGCCACGCCTGCTGCTCATGGGGGCGATCAGAGTCCACTGGTCGGTGTCTGGGCTGTAGCACTCATCTGTGAGCAGACACTCCCACCCCGTCCTGTTGAAGCCACCACAGATGTAAACCTGTAATAAGAAAGAATATTCTAATTTAGTTTATATATTCCATTTGATTTCATTCTACTTTAATTGTCTGTTAATGTTGATGCACCAAAGGACCCAGACACATCTTTTGTATGTGCAAGCTTACTTATATAAATAAATAAAGACATTTATGATTTCTGATCTAACGTTCCTTGTGTTCATCTAGCACCCTGTGTCCCTCAGTTCCACCCACCTTGCCCTGGAGGGCTGCTGCCCCGGCAGTGAGCCTGCACTCCAGCATGGGTGAGATCACTGTCCACTGGTTGGTTTCAGGCTTGTAGCGCTCGGCGGTGTTCAGTACCACGTCTCCGTCAAACCCTCCCATGGCGTAGATACAGCCATCCAACACCACCACGCTGAGCTGACTGCGCCGTGAGTGCATGGGAGCCGCCTGCAGCCAGCTGCGAGTGACGGGGTTGAACCTGCTCACACTGCTGAGACGCTCTATGTTGTTATAGCCGCCGACGCAGTAGACCAGACCGTGGAGATAAGCGGTGCCGTGGAAGGCCCTGGGGCTCTCCCCCTCAACGCTCACGTCCATCCATCCACCGGCTCGGATATTGTAAGCCTCCATGGTCAGGATGCTGCCACCGCATCTTCCGATGGCCAATAGGACCTCCTGGGGCCGGCGTGGACACATCAGGGGGTTTGGGAGCCTGTCGGAGCCAGGGGGGTTCAGGACGCTGAGGATGAGGGCCCTGCAGTCGTGGCTGTCGCTCACCACAGGGTTGTTCTGGACGTTGTTCAGCAAGTAGTCAGGCCTCATCAAGCCCATGCGAACCTGGGAAGAGACAAGCAGACAGCGGGTACAACTTAGACATCGGTTGTAGACGGTTTCTGTTGCTAGGGAACAGTTTGGACCCAAATGTTTGAGAACCACTGTACTAGGGAACCTAGTGTTGTTTTAATGTAATGCACAGTAATACAATTATTTTATTTTTATTTTTATAAATGTTTTTCTTTTCTTTTCATACATAAAACAGAACATAACAGTACAACAACAATAATAATAATAATAATAATAATAATAATAATAATAATAATAATAATAATAATAATAATAATAATAATAATAATAATAATAATAATAATAATAATAATAATGACAACAGGGACAACAACAATAATAACAGTAACATGAATCATAATGACCTTGGCAAGAGACAGACAAACAAGAAAAAGTAAAATAATAGAAATTAAATTAAAAATAAATGTGGCTCAGGCACTAGCAACCATGTTTGTGTATCCGTAATACAATTAGTTACCTTGGGCAGCAACAAAGGGATGTGTGTTTTACGCTCCTCACGGGAGTGGTCGATCCAACGGAGGACGGCCTCGAACACTGTCTCCTCGCTCTTCACGTTCAGGTCATCCCTCTCGATGATGTCCACCAGTTGCTGCGGGGACAGCTCCACAAACTCCTGTGAGACGTGCAACATCTCCTCAAAGTGGCACACGATGCAGAGATGGGCCTTGCGCCTCAGGTCAGGGCAGCAGTAGATGTCTGTGAACCTCCAGATGCCGACACAGTTTTCCAGAGACAGCTGGCCCTCTAGGAAGTCAGAGCACGCTCGTACTATGCCAGTGACGCGAAGTTGGTCTGCAGCCACCAGAAGCTCTTTCACGTTCTCTGCTGTCACCAGCACAAAGCGTGTGTAGGAGTACTCTATGATGAGCTGCATCATACCCGGGGACACCCCAGGGATAGTGTAGACTGCTTTGTCTGAGTCGCTCCAGCGAGTGAAGAGGGCACTGTGGGACGCAGAGTATAGAGATATCTGATGAGTAAACAGTAAGCAACATTCTAATTAGTAATTAGGGCTGACCCCTATTAGTCGAATAGTCGACTAATCGGTCGAAAGGAGCCGTAGTCGACTGCCAACCTCTTAGAAGCATGGCTAACGCTAATGGCACGCATACCAGAGGCCAACTGCCTAAGAAAACAAGCACAGAGGCACTGAAAGAGGATTTCACCCATCTAATGAACACACTAGACTAGACAAATATCAAGATGTATCCATGAGTGGACCAATTGCATGCTTTTGCAGAGGACAACAAGCCTTCAGTCGACTCCTTCAGACATTAAGCATCCCCCACAGCCCAAATGGAATGATAAAATAAAAAATATATATATATTATACTTTTATTTTTTATTTTATTTTTGTCGACTAATAGTCGACTAATGGCAAATTTTGGCCAATCATAGTCGACTATCCAAATCCTTAGTCGGAGACAGCCCTAGTAGTAATATATTTTCACTGTAGAAGTATAGGGTCTTAGCACAGTTGAAGTATAGTATCTGTTTACAGTAGAAGTACAGTATAGTATCTGTTTACAGTAGAAGTACAGTATATTATCTGTTTACAGTAGAAGTGCAGTATATTATCTGTTTACAGTAGAAGTGCAGTATAGTATCTTTTTACAGTAGAAGTACAGTATAGTATCTGTTTACAGTAGAAGTACAGTATAGTATCTGTTTACAGTAGAAGTACAGTATAGTATCGGTTTAGAGTAGAAGTACAGTATATTATATGTTTACAGTTGAAGTACAGTATAGTATCTGTTTACAGTAGGAGTACAGTATATTATATGTTTACAGTCAACGTACAGTATAGTATATGTGTACAGTAGAAGTACAGTATATTATATTTTACAGTAGAAATACAGTATAGTATATTTTTACAGTAGACATACAGTATATTCTCTGTTTACAGTAGAAGTACAGTACAGTATCTGTTTACAGTAGAAGTACAGTATAGTATATTTTTACAGTAGAAGTACAGTATATTATCTGTTTACAGTAGAAGTACAGTATAGTATATTTTTACATTCAAAGTACAGTATAGTATCTGTTTACAGTATAATTACAGTATAATATCTGTTTACAGTAGAAGTACAGTATAGTATCTGTTTACAGTAGTACAGTATATTATCTTTTTACAGTAGAAGTACAGTATATTATATTTTTACAGTAGATATACAGTATAGTATCTGTTTACAGTAGAAGTATAGTATCTGTTTACAGTAAAAGTACAGTATGGTATCTGTTTACTAACCAAGCTAACCTGAACCAAGCTAACCTGAACCAAGCTAACCTGAACCAAGCTGAACTTACCTGAAATAGTCACTGCAGTCACACAGGAGGGCCTTGTGGGCATTCAACTCAGTGCTGTTGACTTTAATAACCACATCACAGAACCTTCCGTCCAGACGCAGCTCATTAAGGATTGTACAGGACATTGTTTCCTTTACCATGTGGGGATTTTAAATTGTATCTACAAAATATATTCAAGCTTACAGACAACTAGCCGGAAACAACAAGTGAGATCTTCACTTGTCTTCTGAGATCTGATAACTTCTGAGAGAATTGTTGAATATATACTGTACCAAATGTTCTAGAATGTTTGATTATGACATCATACTGTGACATCACAAATGTTCTAGAATGTGCTATTATGACATCATACTGTGACATCACAAATGTTCTAGAATGTTTGATTATGACATTATACTGTGACACCACAAATGTTCTAGAATGTTCTATAATGACATCACAAATGTTCTAGAATGTTTGATTATGACATCATACTGTGACATCACAAATGTTCTAGAGTGTTGGTTATGACATCATACTGTGACATCACAAATGTTCTAGAATGTTCTATAATGACATCATACTGTGACATCACAATGTTCTAGAATGTGCTATTATGACATCATACTGTGACATCACAAATGTTCTAGAATGTTTTGAAGTAACTAGTTACTTTTATCATTTGTAACTGAGTAAGTAATTTAGTAACTTTTTGGAAGAAGTAACTAGTAACTGTAACTAGTTACTTTTTAAAAGTAACTTGCCCAACACTGGTGACATCACAACGGAACATGTTTGAGTTGCATTTGAATAATTTAAATGATATGTTGACATTAAAAAATAACAAATAAATGATAAAAAAAACTACATAAAACAATGATACAAATTATAATAAAATATTTAAGTAAAATTTATAGTAATAAAGAAAAATAAGACAATGAAATAAAGATAATAATTCATTTAAAAGCTATTTTAAAAAGGTAAGTTTTGAGCAGTGGCAACCGAGTCTGCTGTCATAACAGTCTTGGGGTCTGTACTAGGTATGCACTTATTCCCTCCGCCCTGAACATTTATGGAGATGTATGGGCCTTTTAAGTCAGTGATAAAAGTGTCTTTCAAGGATAAGTGAGCTCCTGCACTGATTATTATAGTTCAATATTCAATATTTGATCACAAAAACCCCCCCAAAAGCATAAAAAGGCCCCTCCCCGCCCAAAAATGGCCCCCAAAAATAGCACAGGCCCAGTGCCCTTTTCAGCCTTTGAGCACCTGCCCCTCTAAAGTCCTGTGCATGTCCCTGCCAGGAAGTAACCACTACACCTCCCTATAGACCAGGAAGTAACCACTACACCTCCCTATAGACCAGGAAGTAACTACTACACCTCCCTATAGACCAGGAAGTAACCACTACACCTCCCTATAGACCAGGAAGTAACCACTACACCTGCTTATATAGTAATATACCCAACGTCTACAACGTATTGTCCCATTGATCCATGATTCTCCGGGTGACTTTAGTTTCAACGCCCCCCCGTTGGATCAGTATATGTATATATTCTCTTTTAGAAACTCTGTCTGTAAATAAACAGTACTGTATATTTGTATATCTTGTATGTTATAATAAATGTCTGGATGTAGCAGTACTGTTTATCTGTATGTCGTGTGTGTCATAAATGTTATGAATTGAAAATGGGGGACCCTGATGTAAACAAGACGAAAGTCTTTCTCTGGTCTGCATCCCCCTTAACAATTGTGTGTATTGAGCCGTACTGTATTGTACCCCATTCTGCAATCTGTTAAATAAAGTTTTCAATCAATCAATCAAACCAAACGAGACAAGCTGGCTAATCACCTGGTGGATATCGGGTTGTTAAATACAGTAGTTACATGGTGTGTTTCTGGATTTACAGCACAATACAATCATTCAGTCGTGCTCGGGTTTGGAAATGGGAGTCGCAGAGCGCTGGTGCTGTGTCATGAGAGGAGCCCGGGTCTCTGGGTCAGACGCTGTTAGTAAATTATTGTCATTTGTATTCACCTGCTTGAAGGTTCTGACTGGGTGGAGCTTACTGCAACAATTCAGGTAAGATAAGATGAGATCTTCCTTTATTGATCCCCTTGGGGAAATCCAGGCATCATAGCAGCGTGTGGAGGGGGGGGGGGGGGGGGGGGGGGGTACAGGTGGTAGAAGACCTGATACAGGTCACAGAAATATAGTACAGTGGCGGAGTAAAAATGTAAATAGAATAAAAAGGCAGTGTAAACAATATAACAATATAATTAACTCTGGACATGTGCATAATGGGCAACAAGGTGCGAGATGAGGGTATGTATGCCCTCTCAGTTATATTTGCCCTACAATAAATATAGTTACAATATATAATCTAATAATCTATATCTAATCTAATATATAATCTAAAAAAAAAACTATATGCTAAAATGCTAAATATATATGCAATATATAATCTAATCATCTAAATCCAATCTAATATATAATCTAAAAAGGCTAAATGCAAAAATTCTAAAATGCTAAAATGCTAGAATAGATAGTGCCAAGTAAGTAAGCTGTCAATCACAGAAGAGTGACTCCTCCCCGATAGTGTCAAGCTGCTGGTGTCGTGTTACAGCCCCCTCAGCTGTCACCTCGCTGAACTCTGCACCCCCCCCCCCCCCCCCCCCCGCCGGACTCAACCCAACCCAGAACTCCGTTGACCTCTGAACTCTATGCTCTAACTGGGACCTCGACACTCAATCCATACCCATCTACTGCCTACATCTCTCTTAGACTTTACTCATATACCTGCCTTCATTATACTACCATGACAATTATTCATATAACACTGTATAATAACAAAGTATAATAACACTGTACACACTGGGCGGCTAGGTGGTGCAGTGGGGAAGGCGTTCACCACCAATGCAGGAGATGCTGGGTTCGAGCCCAGCTCTCTGCGTTGCTTCCAGCTTGGCTGGTCGTTCATACTAACACAATTGGCAGTATTAGGTGGTGGGAAGCTGGTGGGTGGGGATCGGACGTTGTGGACGGCGACTCCTACAGGTCTGTTGGTGCGCCTGTACAGCAGAATCAGGAAGTGACGGGGGCGACGTGAGCCTCCCACGCGTTACTCCTCGCCGCTGAGAGATCCCGCTGTTCAGTTGAAAAGATGCGACGGCTGCTTCCTAGAGTACCGGAGGGGACACGTGATGCAAGGCTTGGTCCACATTGCAGCCGGCCTGTGGGAGGCATGGCCTAACAGCGTTCGAGACAGGGGAGGGTAGAATTGGACGATACGAAATTTGGATGGGAGAAAAATAGAAAATGGGAGAAAAAAGTAGATAAAAAAAAATAACAGTATACACACTGTATACACATATATCTATATCTGTAAGTATATATATATATATATATATATATATATATATATATATATATATATATATATATATATATATATATATATATATATATATATATATAGTTATTATTATATATATAGTTATTATTATTTAAACCACTGGCTATATTGGTGTATTATCATAGTGTATTCATACACGTACCACTGTATATATATAATACTGTACATGCATTAGCGTAGCATATTTACTCTGTAGCTTTTCATACACATGTTATACGGCACTTTACTGCTCCTTTGCAGTCTGGTTAGATGCCAAATTAATTTGGTTGTACTCTGTACTTGTGTGTTTTCCTGTGTGTGTGTCGCCCGTCGCATGTGTGTGTTCCTGTGTGTCGCTGCATGATGACATTTTGTCAATGTGTGCAATGAATAAAGACTTCTTCCAAAGTCCAGTTTAATAATCTTTTTTAATCCTAATCTGAAATGGGGGGGGGGGACGACGACACACGTAGTGGAGTCCGGACTCCTGAGTGATATTTTGTCCGGCCCCAGAGGGTTCAAAGAGAATATAAATCACCACCACCCCCCTGTAATTTTAAGTTAAAGTACAGATAGGTCCAATTTGACTACGGAAGTCAGTGGAGAGGTCGGACAGGGAAGCCCACACGCACACACACACACACAGACCCCCCATTACAGAGTAATGGAAGCGGGCGAGGGGAGAGGTTGAACTGTGGTCTCCACTTTTCACCCTGAGTTACAATATTCTCCATTTAAGCTGCAACGTCCGTCATATGGGACGTTTTTTCCGACCTTTTGCAGCCGGCACCTTGGCGACCCCTAGTGGCTCGTGTGTGCATATTTTGTAATACAATATATATATATATCGAATTGAAGGCTTATTTGTTGCCAGTCGATAGCGACAAAATCCGTCAAAATCCGTTAAGCGGTTCTCGAGTTACATGCCGGTATTTGAGGCTTGTGCAAAGTACACGGTATTCCGCAAAATACCACTCCCGACTCAGGCTGCAGGAGTTCCGTCAATCTGGATCCGATCTCGGAAATGATTGTGGATCATTGTAGCCAATGAGTGTGGCTTATAATGATACCCCATGTGGGGATGTGTGAATCAGGGATCTAGGTGAACAACTAAATTCTTTAACAGGAAGCCAAATGAGAAAGGTATTACCTGACTTCTATCAGCATGTGACTTGTAACACCAGAGGCGGTAACATCCTAGATCACTGTTACACGCAATTCAAAGGTGGATACAAGGCTCATTCTGCTAGTGGCTTTGGTAAATCAGATCACGCGTCCATTTTCCTTTCACCAAAGTACAAACAAAGAATCAAAAGCACTCCCGTAGTCTCGCGAGAGGTGCAGAAATGGGATTTGACATCAGAGGAGACGCTACAGGCTGCGTTTGACTGCACAGACTGGAGCGTGTTCCGCGACACAGATAACATTCATGTCTTTCACGGAGACAGTGCTGGACTATGTTCGTACTATGGTGGAAGAAACAATCCCCACTACCAAAATGAGAGTTTACCCAAATCAAAAACTCTGGGTAGACAAATCCGTCCGTGAAGCTCTGAGAGCGCGCACCAAAGCCCCACCTGCCTTAAGAAGTCCACTATTATCCCTGTACCCAAAAAATCCAAGCCTGCTTGCCTCAACGACTATCGCCCTGTAGCTCTCACCTCCATAGCCATGAAGTGCTTTGAGAAGCTAGTAAAGGGCTACATCTGCTCCTCCCTCCCCATCAACATGGACCCCCTGCAATTTGCATACCGCCCCAACAGGTCCACGGAGGACGCCATAGCCCATGTGCTGCACACAGCAGCATCACACCTGGACAAGAGGCAGGGGAACTATGTGAGAATGCTATTCATCGACTACAGCTCGGCATTCAATACCATAGTCCCCTCCATACTCATAGCCAAGCTCAGGGACCTGGGCTTGAACTATGACCTCTGCCAGTGGGTCTTGGACTTCCTGACTGGCAGACCCCAGGTGGTGAGAGCAGGCAACTGCACCTCCTCATCCATCACCCTCAACATAGGGGCCCCCCAGGGCTGTGTTCTGAGTCCCCTCCTCTACTCCCTGTACACACACGACTGTGTGGCTCAGCGGAGTAGCAATACAATCATCAAATTTGCTGACGACACAGTGGTGGTGGGCCTGATCTCTGCCAACGACGAGAGGGCCTACCTGGAAGAGGTCAAGGTCCTGGCGGGATGGTGCCAGGAAAACAGCCTCTCCCTGAACGTCAGCAAAACAAAGGAGATGATTGTGGACTTCAGGAGGTCGGGGGTCAAGGACTACAGCCCCCTCTACATCGACGGGGCACCGGTTGAGAGAGTCAACAGCTTTAAGTACCTCGGAGCCTACATATCCGAGGACTTGACATGGACCACACACATTGACAGTGTTGTGAAGAAGGCACGACAACGCCTCTACTTCCTCAGGCGCCTAAGGAAGTTCCAAGTCAGTCAGAAGATCCTTAGGAACTTCTACTCATGTACAATAGAGAGCATCCTGACCGGCAACATCACCTCCTGGTTTGGGAATAGCACTGCACAAGACCGAAGCAGACTACAAAGAGTGACACGTTCAGCCGAACGCACAATTGGAGGGGGGCTCCCCACCCTCCAGAACATTTACAACAAGCGTTGCAAGGGCAAGGCTAAGAGAATCATTAAAGACTCCAGTCACCCGAACAACTGCCTCTTTGAACTGCTGCGGTCAGGCAAGCGATACTGGAGTCTCAAGGCGAGCACAGAAAGACTCAGAAGAAGCTTCTATCCCCAGGCCATCAGGTTTTGGGGGCGCTTGCTAAGAGGTAGTAAATGGGTAAGTATCCATTAGATCAAGGATGAAATAAAAAGAAAAACACATAGAGTAAGTTGGAAATCAACTACCTCAGTCGTTAGTGTGCAGCAGTGATGACCAAAAAACGACACAAAAGCAACTTGTGTAAAGTAGGACTTGCAGATGGAAAATACATGTGTGTCTGTGTGCATGTGTGTGTGTGTGTCTGTGTGTGTCTGTGTATATGTGTGTATGTGTGTGTGTGTATGTGTGTGTGTCTGCCTATTATCGCATTTCCTCCATTACGTGCAGCTTGTGTAATTTGTGAGTTAAGGGAGATTGTAGAGTAAATAAGCGGTGATGTTTAAATGTTTGTATGGTGGCTGACATGTGCGCTCTCTCTCTCCTGCGGTCTCTCTCCTGTGAGATTGCCAAGGTGTGGTAAGTGCCCTGTGTGTGTGTGTGTGTGTGTGTGTGTGTGTGTGTGTGTGTGTGTGTGTGTGTGTGTGTGTGTGTGTGTGTGTGTGTGTGTGTGTGTGTGATTGAGAGAGAGAGAGAGAGAGAGGGAGAGAGAGAGAGAGAGAGAAAGGAAATTCGAACCATCCATCATTCATTCCAAATAAAACCAATCGTATTGTGAGTGTTTTTCTTTACTCAAGTTCAGCTACAGTGCTGCTACACTAAATCCATAAACCAAAAAGTTCCTGCATGATTGGTATGGAGAGGTGTGTAAGTGCCCAGTGTGTGTGTGTGTGTGTGTGTGTGTGTGTGTGTGTGTGTGTGTGTGTGTGTGTGTGTGTGTGTGTGTGTGTGTGTGTGTGTGTGTGTGTGTGTGTGTGTGTGTGTGTGAGAGTGTTGGTATGGTGGAGAGGTGTGTAACCTAGAAATACATAATGACATGCTTTCCACTTCTATTACCTCATGCATTAATTTGGGAATTTTTACTACGTGCATAAGTCATAAAAAACATTCATTCCAAGTCTGTGCCCATTAATTCTGCGTCGTGTTGATTATAATGTTCAGCCGCTCACGGGGTGATTCTGCGTCGGGCGATTTCTTTTTAATAAAGCAGACATTTTCAAGGTATATTACTCCACGCCGTTTCATATAATGGCGGGTTCAGATACCGGGAATATTTCCGAGGCCTGAAATGTCTTTCATGTGCAATAAATCAACAAGCCTGGACTTATCACACAAGTTCTCCTGTTCTCACGTAAAAAGATTATCGCCTGGCTTTCTCTGTGTGTCTTTGTTGTGAAGCGTAGTGTGAAGAGTGTGTCACCGGATAATAATAATAATAATTAATTTTATTTGTATAGCGCTTCTCAGGAACACGAAGTGGCTGGATCTGGGTTGTCATGGCGATGAGTCTATAATTACCACAACAAGCTGAAATAAGAGCGATCGATTGGATTTATCCGGAATCCCCTCGAGGGCAATGCTATGAAATACAAGTTTGGCTGCTACTGTACTGTAACATACGGCTTTCACCTTCGATCTTACAGTAGGCTATACAGTATACAGGGCTATACTCAAATACTTTTCCAAGATCGTAGTCCTTTCCATTGAGACCTTCTTCGGTTTCAAATGTCCTGTATCACTTGTTGTCAGCCTCTCGGTCGACCTATTGTCTGTTTTTTTGTTTACAACTTGCGAGACGTGACACACTATCTGCTCACAGACACCTTTCTGAACCTGGAATGTGGCGCGGCGGTGTGATGTCACCGGAGACGCTTTGAGAACAAAACCACCAAATACCTGAAATGACCCAAAACCGTCTCTATGGGCTTATAGACGTCTTGTTCGTGTTACACGTTATCTGTGTCATTTTTTTACAACTTAAAATACACCATATTTATCATTTATTTGAATCTCTAGTCATTTAATGTATGAAATGACTTCCTAATGATAGTATAAAATATTATATTCTCAGAGAACCGCTGACGAAATTCCACTCACTTAATTCCCCCATCGAGACAACTGGGTTGTCCCGGCAACTACAGTACCTCTGTCAGCTGTGTGTGTGTGTGTGTGTGTGTGTGTGTGTGTGTGTGTGTGTGTGTGTGTGTGTGTGTGTAGGTGTGTGTAGGTGTGTGTGTGTGTGTGTCTGTGTAGGTGTGTGTGTCTGTGTGTGTGTGTGTGTGTGTGTCTGTGTCTGTGTGTGTGTGTGTGTGTCAGCTGTGTGTGTTTGTGTGTGTCAGCTGTGTGTTTGTGTGTGTCAGCTGTGCATGTGTGTGTGTGTGTGTCAGCTGTGTGTGTTTGTGTGTGTCAGCTGTGTGTGTTTGTGTGTGTCAGCTGTGTATGTGTGTGTGTGTGTGTGTCAGATGTGTGTGTGTGTCAGACCAGGCTGCAGAAACAAATTAGTGGGGGGGCATAAAATGTTCTCGGGGGGGCACAATGGTTTTTCAACACAGGTTCCCTTTTATACGTTTCAGCTGGGACAACGGCACTGTGGCTTGCTTGGCGCTGCCCACGGTGCTGAACTAAACAGCAAAGAGGCAATTGAAAAATAAAATTTCTCTCTCTCTTAAGAACATTCACTTATACAAAAACAGACTGAACGGATATATATAACAGACCTGCTGGGGCAGCGGACTGAGAGCAGGGGACACAGACAGGCTGGATAAGCTGGTCAGGAAGGCCAGTAGCGTGGTTGGGGTGGAGCTGGACTCTAGCGAGGGTGGCGGAGAGGAGGAGCCTCGCTAAGCTCCAGGCCATCAGGGAAAACCCCTCCCACCCACTACACACAGACCCCTCCCACCCACTACACACAGACTTGGCTGACAGGAGGAGCACGTTCAGTGCTAGGCTCACACTACCCAAATGCACCACTGAACGGCACAGGAAGTCCTTCATTCCGACAGCCATCAGACTTTACAATGCATCACTGTGCCTCACTGCATCACTGAGCACAGGGTGACAGTTACCATCTTCATGGACTCTTACTTACTTGGAGACACATTCCGGGGTCACAGGTCAACACTCCTTCACTTGGCAACATCTACTGGACTAATGGTGGAGCAACAACAGCCAATGGTTTAAGTTTAAGTTGATCTGGATCCCCATCAGCTGTTACAGATGGCAACAGCTCCTCTTCCTGGGGTCCACACTAAACTAATAATAAATACAAACAAACATCATAATTAAAAATAAAACCAACAATGAACATACGAAACAATATACATAACATATTCAAACATAATTCCTCCTCCCCACACCCATCCAACCCAACCCACCTCATTACATTAACATTATACAAAATACTACAAAATGACTAGTAAAATAAAATACAATTTTAGAAGAGGTTGTAGTGTTAACCCTAAAGGAATTTTTTTTTTAAGTGGAAAAAAAAGAATCTCCCCGTCTGGAAAGGTGTTGAAATTCTTCGGAAGATAGTGTTGATAGTGACCCATCCATCTACACTCACTTTAGACACTTTAACACATTATACATACCCTATACATTATAATGATCTATTCATTAAAGAGATTTGCACTACATTCATCATCATACCTCATGTGCATTTGCCTTAAAGTTTTTGTACCTCACTGTCTGCATTTCTACTCACTGTACTTAGGTTGTACTTTAGCTTGTATATTGTATTGTATATAGTATAGTGTTATTCCTTTTCCCCTACTTTTTTACTGTATGCAGCACATTCTCAGGGCCTCACACAGAACCAAGCGTTTCACTGTAAAGTACATGTACCTTATAATATGTGACAAATAAAAACAAACTTGAACTTGTTTGTCGAGTTACTAAACAGCAAACGGGGTTTTCCACTGCGACCTGCCACCGTGAGATAACCTTCACCAATAGATAATCCCACGGCCAAACAACGGGAGGCGGCCATTTGCTTTGTGGCGGTCAGTAAAAGCCCGGTCGGCCTGTGTGTGTGACAGAACTAATGGAGGTGTTTACTGTGCAGCTGAAGGGGGAGGAGATAAGGCCGGTGGTGTCCATCTTTATCTCACCAGCAGGCGCTTGTGTTGACGACGCCCACCCTGTACTGTATGGGCTCTTTGTGACCACGGATGGGTATCTGAATATTTGAAATGACGTATTCGGCAAACGTTTGGAGACCCCTGCAGCTAAAAACAGTAGATAAAAACAAATTCTCATTTATACCTACCTCCATTCGTGCCTACTAATCCAGCTCCTCTGGCGGCCCATTGATTTTATAGATTTTCCCCAAAGTTGTGATAATGATATATCATTGTTAAATTTGGTAGAACAAACTGCTTTGCCAATCTATCAATGTGAGCGTAGACACTGATTCCAGAAGGGCCCGTGAGCGCCCCGCTTACCAGGCCTTCAAAGCTCCGTATATCCCCGTCTCCTTTGCTCTCTCCCACTTCAGCTGCTCACGAAAGCATCCCCTACAAACACATACAAGCTATGCATGCGCACGCACACACACACACACCGCTAAAAGACCAACAACAGACGCGCACATGCTGCCACCGCCAACAATAGGGTTGCAAAACCCAAAGCTCCTGCGCTCCCAGCTCAGCAGTAGGCCATGCACATACACCAGGAAGTGATGGGTGACACACAACCTACGCCACCTCCAAAACACACAAATTACCCAGACAGGCCCCTGGCCCGGCGGAAGAGAGCTGGAGAAATGAGATGAGAAATGTTTACTGTGAAAGCATGCTCATCTTCCAGCTGATGAAACGCTGGGGAGAGGCAGAGTGGGGAGCACGGTGGTGGTGGTGATGTGTGGGGGGGTGAAGGATGAGGCTGGGAGGGTGGCAAGAGGGGGGGGGGGGATGAGCAGGGGGAATAGGGAAGCCTGGAGAGAGGACTAATGGGATACACGGCAACAGTTCAAACCAGAGGCGCAGTGCAGTAGTGGCCTGACACAGCTGAGGGCCTCAGAGGACAGCCAGGCCTATTAGAGCAAGATAAGGGGCTGTTTGGAGGAAGCATCCTCTCAATGGTGCACTGGGCACCAGCAACCCGGCCTGGGCATCAATTAAAGAGAGAAAATATGACATGGAAGTAGAAACAACATTAAATAAAAAAAATAAAAAACATATAAAGAAAGAAATAAAAAATAACTGTCAGAGCTACGGCCCTCCCCTCTGAAGGATTGGGCAGGGAGCGTCTTGCGTTGAAATGCGGTCGATTTAGTGAGGCGGAGCGGGTTTATGATGAGGTGCAGTGTGAAGGGTGGAGACGAAATGAGTGTAGATGCCTCCTGGACACAATTAGTAGGGCGGCTTTGAGGTGGGGGGGGGGGGGGGGGCGGATGGTTGTGGTTGCTTGTTTGACTGTTATGATCTGATCCTGACTTACTGGGGTCATAAAGGAAAATACCTGCTAGATCAGTGGTTCTCAACCTTTTTTTGGGTGAACTCCCCCCCCTGTCCATGTTCCATAACGCCCCCTTTAACCCCCTACCACACCCAATGGGAATGACTGTGAGGGCTGCGGGCGTTTGGGTCACGAGCAGATAATAGGGTCTCTTTAAGTTATTCGTATAATAATAATAATAATAATAATAATAATAATAATAATAATGTGTAATAATGTGTAATAATAAGAATAACCACTCAACTGCTAAGGAGAATGGGGAAAAGTAAACAACAGAAAACAACCTTTACAGGTGGAAGCCTCAAAATTAGTATTTTTAATAAGAAAATAAATCAAGTCCAAAAAACAGGACAACACTAATAAATAATATAGTATAATATAATATATGGGCCGCTGTACATACTGTACATGGTCTGCTTGTGTTCGATGGGCTGCATATGATACTTTATAAGGTGCCGACGATGCTTCCCGCTCTCGTAACATCCCCATTCCGCACGTAATTCTAAATAGAGTTCTGTCGTTATAATTCTCTGTAATCTAAGCCTGATTGTTAATTCCTCGTGTCAGTTCCGTTTTTTTTTTTTTATCAATCAAAGCTTTCAAATTGTTTTAAAAAGGTGTGGGCTTTTTGCTGCCTACAGAGATAGAGAGGCCTGCTGGGGACACTACACTGTACATTGGAATACTGACAAAGCCATACATCAGGGGTGTCAAACTCATTTTCACAGAGGGCCACATCAGCATTATGGTTGCACTCAAAGGGCCAAAGACCGTATAAATGTTAATGTAATGTAAAATAAATGTAGCTACTCATTTACATATTGTTAAACATGTTGTTTCTGTATTCATTACTTATTCAAGTTATACATATTGCATATGCATTTGCATAGATGTAAAAATATATGTTAGCTTATGTTATTTTAACAAATAATTTTAGTTTATCAGAACCCCATATTACTCCATTAATCAATGATCAAACCATTCAAGCAAATAACAAAGAAGAAAATCATCAAATACAAGGTATGACATTAAGTTTGTTCAAAACCTTTTTGTCACAGTCAAGAGGGGCAGAACTAACAACTGTGAGCTGCAAAGAACACGTGGGACAGATGTAGCAGATGTTACAAAAACAAATGGCTGCACACAACCTTGCAGAGGCCATACATCCAACTAATGGAAGATAGTTTAATTAACTTTAATTAACAGATTGCAGAATGGGTACAGTACAGTACAGCTCAATACACACAATTGTTAAGGGGATGCAGACCAGAGAAAGACTTTCGACTTGTTTACATCAGGGTCCACCATTTTCAATTCGTAATGAAATTGCTATTATGTGTCTGCATGAACACACAACTGTAACTGTACTCAAAAATAACAAAATAAGGGTTGTCTCAGTTCACAACTATATTGGTCAAGTTTTGGGTGGGACTTGTTTGCGTCCTGCAGCTTCTTATTCAATTGAGCGAGATGCTCGGTTATGTCACACAGCCAGTTTGCATCTGACAGTTCAGACAATAATTTCTTCAACCCTTTGTTACCTATTCCGCCTGGATCTTTTTTGTATTTTGGGCTGTAAAATTGTCAAAGAATGTCTGAGGAGTAAGTGCTTTTGGCTTTTTTCCTTTGTTACTTCATCAATACCTCAGATGTTCAACATACATGTATGTGTAAGAATGTGTAATAACTAAGGCTGTCAAAGTTAAAGCTTTATTAACGCATTAACCCACAATTATTTTAACGCCGCTATTTTTTAACCCAAGAATAATGTTAATTTTTATTTTATTTTTTTTCAGAGCTCTTGGGGGGCCACATCAAATGACGTGGCGGGCCACATTTGGCCCGCGGGCCATGAGTTTGACACCTATGGCATACATGGTCATTTACTGTACAACTGGGTTAGGACATTTGTAGGGGCCAGTTTCGAATTGGAGTCTCCCGTAGGTGTTCTTTGAGAGTGTTTTTGAAAGTGGGTAGTGATTCACATTCCTTTACAGCTTTGGGTAGGGCGTTCCACATTGATGTGGCATAATTGCGAAACGTGTTTAGTCCCTTGTTTGAGCCAAATCTGGGTTTAACATGATTTGTGGAGCTCCCTCTGGTGTTGTGATCGTGGTATTCACTGACCTTTGGGAAGTATTTTGACATGTACATGGGTACCTTTGTCGTATAGTGTATCTTGTAGACCAGGCCCATTGCAAGTTACTGTACTCTGTCGTCTACTCTAAGCCATCCTAGGTTGTCAAAGTGGGCAGGGGTGAGGTGGGTGCTGGGGGTAAGGTCAAGTAGTAGTCTGACCAGTTTGTTTTGTGATGTTTGTAATTTTGTTTTAAGCGCCTTTGAGGTGCTTTGGTACCATGAGGTGCACGCATAGTCGTAGTACCCTTGAATGAGTGCTCCTGCCAGAGTCTTCAGGGTATTCTTGTTTACCAGAGAGGAGATCCGGTACAAGAATCGAGTTCGTTGGTTGACTTTTTTTATTACATTGGATGCCATTTTGTCACAGGAAAGATTAGCCTCTAGGATGGAACCCAGGTAGGTAATTTCATCTTTCCTTGTGACAATATTGTCACCCACTGTAACTGAGAAGCCGTCGGTCTTGCTGAGTTTGTTATTTGAACCGAAGAGAATGGACTCTGTTTTTCCCATGTGTAATGATAGTCTGTTGTCGGCGAGCCATATGCAGATTTTGCCTAGTTCTGAGCTGAGGGTTTTTTCAACCTGTAACTTGTTCTTGTCAGAGACCAGCAGGGCTGAGTCGTCCGCAAACAGGAACAAGTTGCAGTCACAAGCTGACGACATGTCATTTGCATAAATTAGGAACAGTAGCGACCCTAGTATGCTTCCTTTTGGAACACCACAGCTCACTGGGAGGGGGGGGGGATAGGGTACCGTTTGCGTGTAGCTTTTCTCCAACGCGTCCGTGTTTCCGGGTTCCCGTTTTGCGCTCTGATTGGCCAGGTCATGTGACATGTGCGCCAATCGTGGGACGGCAAGTTCTGCGCCTATTTCCGGGTCGAACAGCCTGCAAACGACCTAACGCCTAGTTTATCACTGGTTAAAGGGGAACTCCAACATTTTGGGAAATTAGCTTATTTAACATCTTCCCTGGAGTTAGACAAGAAGATACATACCTTTTTTGTCTCTGTGCGTGCATTTAGCTTAGGGAATAGACGCTCCGTTAGCATAGCTTAGCTTCATCACTGGAAGTGAGGCAGGACAGTAGCCTTACAGTGCCTTACAGTGTATTGCAAGGTCTGACATTGACCAAACTTGATATGCATGACCTTGGTGGGCTCTAGGTCAACTCCTGAAAAGGGGGTCAATGTCAGACTTTGCAATCAAAAGTTAGGGGGCTAATAACCCTTGCCATAATTTCAGTGCGCCCCCTAACTTTTGATTGCAAGGTCTGACATTGACCCCCTTTTCAGGAGTTGACCTAGAGCCCACCAAGGTCATGCATATCAAATTTGGTCAATGTCAGACCTTGCAATATACTGTAAGGCACTGTAAGGCTACTGTCCTGCCTCACTTCCAGTGATGAAGCTAAGCTATGCTAACGGAGCGTCTATTCCCAAAGCTAAAATGCACGCACAGAGACAAAAAAGGTATGCATCTTCTTGTCTAACTCCAGGGAAGATGTTAAATAAGCTAATTTCCCAAAATGTTGGAGTTCCCCTTTAAGCTTAGGCGACCCTTTCGAAGTTGGTTAAGGTTAGAGTTTGGAATCAGGGCAGGCGTTCTATCGCCATGCTCTAAGACAAACTCTAACCTTAACCAACTTCGAAAGAGCGCCTAAGCTTAACCGGTGTAGAAACGTGCGGCCCCACGATTGGGCGTACATGGCACATGACCTGGCCAATAAGAGACGCGGAAACACGAACGCGTTGGAGAAAGGCTACAGGTGTACCGCGTACCTCCACCATCTGTTCCCTCCCCTCCAGGTAGGATTGTATCCCGCTCACTGAGACGACTGTTTCAGTATATCTTTTATTAAACTGAGGTTACAGCAGTGCGCATGTCAACACATCACATCCGGTCAAGCACCACTAGGTGTCCCTCTAACACAGGCTATAAACATATGCCTGTAACATCTCCTTTCCTTTAGCTGTTTGCAAATAATGATATGCTTGCCTCTTGTTTATCAATCACAACTTCAAATGACATTCTAACATAACATTGCCCAACTGTTTCTTTTTTTTTTTTTTTTTTTTTTTTCAAAGTCCAGTCATCATAATAACATTACTTCGATGACATTCTAACATAACATTGCCCAACTTTGCTCTCAAAAAAAAAAATTACAAGTCCAGTCGTTGTGGTGGCCGTGACAGGTGGCCACTCCGTGAGTAGACACCATGGCCTGCCGTGTCAGTACCCCTTGTCGTCACGCCCATCACCGGTGTCCTCGGTGCGTGTGGCGTGCAGGGATGTTCCTCGCCACCTACCTCCCCTTGACTTGGGACAATCTGCGTCCCGGCAGAGGCTGTCACTCCAGTGACATGAGCTTGGTCAGGACTGCTTTGCTCCGGCCGTAGTATGTCCGACTGTTGTGCTTGGGCTGAGCGCTCCGCAACACGCAGATCCACTCGGTTGCGTCTGTAGTGTGTGCCGTCCACATCCACCACAAATGAGCGAGGAGCGACCCTCTGGAGGCATTGGCCCAGGCGCCACCTCCCTGTGCGATCACCGGGCAGAGGCTTCATCCTTATGTGATCTCCAACATTAAGCTCTGGAAGGTCCCTGGCAGCCGTGTCGTAGAATGATTTTGCGATCCGCCTTTTCCACCGCAGCTTCTCTGCTACTCCGTCCACCACCCGTGGTAGAAGCAGGCTGTCTGTGACCGGCAGTGAAGTCTTGAGCCTGCGTGCCATTAAGCGCTGGGCCGGGCTGCTGTCCATCCCCTCGGTGGGTGTGTTACGCCAGTGAAGGATGGCCAACCATGTATCCGTGCCATCCAATTTTGCCCGCTTACAGAGTGATTTGACAATCTTAACGGCCGACTCCGCCTTGCCGTTGGATTGAGGATGTCGGGGTGAAGACGTGACATGGGAAAAACCCCAGCTCGCTGCAAACCTCCTGAACCGCTCGCATGCAAACTGTGGGCCATTATCTGAGATCACCCTGTCTGGCTGTCCATAACGTGCAAACTGAGCTTTGCATCGTGTGATGAGTGTGTCAGCAGACAGATCCGGCAGATGATCGATTTCCCAGAAGTCTGAGTATTGATCTACAATGATAAGATAGTCCTTTCCCGCATATGAGAAAACGTCCATGCTTACTGCTTGCCACGGGCGTGCGACATCATAGATTCCTTCTGCTGGACTCGTGCATACTCGTTGCATGCGGAGCAGTTTGCCACAAAGTCCTTTATTTCCGCTCTCATGTTTGGCCAGAAAAGGGTATCCCTGGCACGCCTGTAACATGCCTCCCCACCAATGTGGCTAGTGTGTATGCGTTTGAGCAGTTCAGACCTCATGGCTTTTGGTATAATGACACACTGTCCCCTGTATAACACCCCATCTTGAACACTCAGCTCGTCTCTGAAGGGCCAGTATTCCCGCACTGCCAGTGGGGTGTCCTCTTTAAAGTCTGGCCAGCCACTGAGAATCACAGATGCCAGCTCCTGGAGCACATCATCTGTCTCTGTGTGCTGCACAATCTGGCCAAATCTAAAAGCCGTAACATTCAGGTGCTGCGCCTGGTCCAGTTGTGAATACTCTGCCTGGGTGCTGTCCACAGCGCACACAGCATGCTGCACGTACGGGGTGTCAGACCCATGGCACGGCAGGGTGGCCCTGCTCAGGGTGTCGCTGACATACATCTCAGGGCCAGGCTTGTAGACCACATCAAGATTATAGTTCTGCAGCTGCAGCAACATACCCTGGAGACGTTTCGGTGCACTCAGGAGGGGCTTCTTGAATATTGTGATCAGCGGCTTATGGTCAGTCTCTGCGGTGATAGTGTTCCTGCCATATAGGTACTGGTGGAATCTCTGGCAGGCGAAGACTATGCTCAGACACTCTTTCTCGATCTGAGCGTAGTTTTGCTCTGTCTGCGTCAGTGCCCTCGAGGCGAAAGCCACGGGCTGTCCCCCTTGCAACAAACAGCCCCCCAGCCCGGTCATGCTGGCGTCGCTCTGGATCGTACCAGGCTTT
Source organism: Notolepis coatsorum (assembly GCF_963971535.1). NCBI lineage: Eukaryota > Metazoa > Chordata > Actinopteri > Aulopiformes > Paralepididae > Notolepis > Notolepis coatsorum. The sequence goes on from NC_140182.1 coordinate 3,116,567, forward strand.
GTAATGTCATAATATTTGAGTACAGGTGTGCTGGTGACCATTCGCTTCACTTCACGCACCGCATCATCGTGTTTTGGCAACCAATGCCACATGACGTCTTTATCCAAGAGGCTGCGGAGCGGCTCACAGACCTCAGAGAGTTTTGGCAGAAACCTTGCTAGATACGTCACAAATCCAATAAAGCGCTGCACCGCTTTCACGTCTGTGGGCGTCGGCATTTCCAGCACGGCACGTGTTTTCTCTGGGTCAATTTTCAGTCCCTCCGCAGACAGTATGTGGCCGTGGAAGTGTACGGCCTTGAGTTTGAATTGCAGCTTGCGCTCACTCAGCCTGAGTCCCACTGCTCTGCATCGTTCCATGAGAGCACTCAAGTTTTTGTCGTGGTCCAGTTCGGCTTCGGCATCCGTATCGCCACATCCGACCACCAGGATGTCATCAGCGATCGGTTCGATACCGGCCAAGCCCGTTAGCAGCTCATGTTGTTTGCGCTGATATATCTCAGGCGCAACAGAGACTCCGAAAGGGAGCTTGAGCCATCTCATCCGACCCCACGGCGTCCAAAAGGTCGTCAGACGGCTGCTCTCGTCGTCAAGTTTGCACTGTAAAAAGGCATCGCGAGCATCCGCCAGTGTGAAGAGGCGGGCCTTTGGCAACTTGTACAACACATCTTCCAGTGTAGGCATATGGTAGTGAGACCTCCGCAGCGCTTGGTTGAGAGGCTTCGGGTCAATACAAATCCTTATTTTATCTGGCTTTGCCACCGTCACCATGTTACTTATCCATGGTGTGGGCTCAGTCACAGGCGTGATGTTGCCGACCCTGACATGTCTGTCAAGTTCCTCCTTGACTCTCTCCTTCAGAGCCACTGGGACATTCCTTGGTGCGCACTGCACCGGCACCACTTCAGGATCCAGCTCAAAGTGTATCACTCCCGGGACCGACTCGATTGGGTCATTAAAAACATCATGATAGTCTCTCAGCAGCTGAACTTTTGTGAGGGGCATAGGTGGACTTATATCAACTTTATTAAGTTCATCCGGAACCGTGAAGCTCACGAGGCCCAGACGTTCGCACGTGCTCCCCCCGAGAAGAGGCTTCTGCTCGGTGTCGACTACCTCAAATGTGAGATTGTGCTTTTCTCCGCGGATGACACATTCAGTGTGAAATTTTCCCAATGATGGCATGATTTCCCCAGAGTATAGTTTCAACCTGGCCGTGCTCTGGTGTAGCGCCGCTCTGGGTGACAGCTTCTCTTTAATCCTGCGGCCCATGACATTGCAGGTAGAGCCTGTGTCCAGCTGGCACTGCTGCTTTTTTTAATTTAGGCTTAGATTCACAAACCACTTGCGCCCCTGCTGGGCCTTTGCAGTATTTACACATTCAGTGACTTGAAACAGTCTATCATCTGTATCTGAGTATTCCCCCTTCTTGTCATCATCTTCAAGCACATT
>NC_140182.1:3123017-3125517 GCF_963971535.1 Notolepis coatsorum
ACAGTGAACTCCAAGCCCAGGTGGTTGAACTAAAAATGCAAAGAAACTCCATGAGCAAAACCGCAAAAAGAAATTTCATCAATGACAAAACTGAGGAGAACAAAAACAAACCACGTGAACAGGGCATTATGGGGTAGAACACATAGTAGCATACTACAAAAACCTAGGGGTCCGCAAAGACGACTTCAAACTGGAAATGGTAACAACCGATGAGGTACTAGAAAAACTGAGCGCCCTCCAACCTAACAAGGCCACTGGCCATGACAACATCCCCTCCAAATTCCTCAGAGACTCAGCAGCCGCCATCACCCCAGTCATCACACACATAATAAACCTCTCCATAAAACAGGGACACGTCCCCAAGGACTTCAAAATTGCGAGAGTGACCCCTCTGCACAAAAAGGGCAGCAAATTAGACCCAGGCAACTACCGCCCTGTTTCTATTCTTACCTCCATCTCGAAAGTCATGGAGAAAATAGTCTATGAACAGGTCGAAAAGTACCTCGCGGAAAAAAAACCAATCTACGAATTCCAATTTGGCTTCAGAACATCCCACTCCACTGACACATGCCTTCTCTATTTGAACGACCACATCAAACAAGAGGTGGACGCGGGCAAATACTGCGGCATGGTCATGCTGGACCTACAAAAGGCCTTCGACACTGTCAATCACTCCATTCTGATTGACAAGCTAAAAGCAATTGGTTTTGAGTTTATCAGTGAGCTGGATGCAATCCTACCTTGAGGGGAGAGAACAGATGGTGGAGGTAAACGGTACTCTATCCCCCCCTCTCACAGTGAGCTGTGGTGTTCCACAAGGAAGCATACTAGGACCGCTACTGTTCCTAATTTATGCAAATGACATGTCGTCAGCTTGTGACTACAACTTGTTCTTGTTTGCGGACGACTCAGCCCTGCTGGTCTCTGACAAGAACAAGTTAAAGGTTGAAAAAACCCTCAGCTCTGAACTCGGCAGAATCTGCACCTGGCTCGCTGATAACAATCTATCATTACACCTGGGTAAAACAGAGTCCATTCTCTTCGGATCAAATAACAAACTCAGCAAGACCGACGGCTTCTCAGTTACAACATACATACAGTACTACATACTAAATACAGACAATAATATTCCCTCCAGTGCCTCTAGTGCTTTCTGAAAGATGCAGTCTTCAGAAAAGTGAGACTTTTGATGGTTTGTAACGACGACACGTACGTGGAATAAACACATGGTGTCTACGAGTCTACGAGGATGTGCAATACTACTGTATTGCACATCGTTGCGGGCAAGACCACCCGCATTTCATTGTATACTTGTATGCCGTGACAAATAAAACTCTTGACTTGACTTGACTTGACTTGAGAGAGAGAGAGAGGCAAACAATAGAATGCCAGAGAGACCCAGATTCATGTGTCAACAACTCATTGTAAACATACAATGTGTACCGTGTTCAAATTTAAACTAGCTTCTCTTTCTTTTTTTTTATCCACTTTTTCTCCCATTTTCTATTTTTCTCCCATCCCAATTTAGTATCGTCCAATTCAACCCTCCCCTATCTCGAACGCTGTTTCATGCCTCCCACAAGCCGGCTGTAATGTGGACGAAGCCATACATTGCACGAGTCCCCTCCGGTACTCGAGGTAGCAGCCATCACATCTTTTCACCTGCACAGCGTGATCTTTCAGCATCAGGGGTCTGCGCTTTGGAGGGACGCCACCCCCGTCGCTTCCTGATTCTACTGCGCAGGCGCACCAACCGACCTGTAGGAGTCGCTGTCCACAATGTCCGATCCCCACCCATCAGTTTCCCACCCCCTAATACTGCCAAATATATTAGTACGAACGACCAGCCAAACTGAAAGCAATGTGGAGAGCTGGGCTCGAACCCAGCGTCTCCAGCATTGGTGGTGAGCGCCTTGCCCACTGCACCACCTAGCCGCCCAACTAGTTTCTCTTTCAAGCCTTCAACTCAACTGTAACCTGAACATATGGTGTGAAAATAATGTGCTTTCTATTATGCTTGAGACCAATTCTCTACCGCAATGTAAGCAGTCTGTTTAATAAATAATTGCCAAGTCTTCCAAACCAGCCTCTGCGGTAACTGGCACGATCGTGAAGTTGTCCCTGAAAAAGTAAACTCAAGAGCAAGAGTGGCCGCCAGGTAATCGGAAGGTTCCCGGTTCGATTCCAACTCCTCCCGGCAGCGCGTCAAAGTGTCCTTGAGCAAGACACTTAAAGGAACACGCCAACTTTTTGGGAACCTATGACGCTAAGCTAGGCTGGCTAACTGTGTGGGTCTTCCTACTCCTACTGCATGCACAGAAGAAGAGGGGAGGATGTGACCCTCTTTGCGCCGCCCCTGTGCCTCAAATAGATCCGCTATCAGCTCTATCTTTAATCTTTCAAAATGTTCAGTTGCTATTGCTATCAGCTCTATCTTCAATTTTTCTAAATGTTCAGTTGCTATTGCATGCACTCATCTGTGTTTCACTACACACATGAG
>NC_140182.1:3128017-3138017 GCF_963971535.1 Notolepis coatsorum
CGGGGGGTGAGCATGTCGGGCAGGGCGCTCCAGGAGACAGTCAAGGGGCTGTAGGCCTCCGCGTTACGCAGATCTCCATAGTCCCACCCTCCCACCTGAGGACAGGACACATGAGAGGAATGTTTTAGTGTGTGGCTCAGGCAGGCAGACACTGTATTAATCCATTTAGGGAAATGAGGGCATCACAGCAGCATTGCAAGTCAAATGATACATATCTATAGAAATATCTAGTATAAAGTATTTGTCTCTCTGTGCACCTACCGCATAGAGGTGTCCTCCGTATGCAGCGACTCCCAGACTACAACGCCTGCTGCTCATGGGGGCGATCAGAGTCCACTGGTCGGTGTCTGGGCTGTAGCACTCAACTGTGAACAGAGCATCCTCCGTCCTGTTCTCGCCACCACAGATGTAAACCTGTAATAAGAAAGAATATTCGAATTTAGTTTATATATTCCATTTGATTTCATTCTACTTTAATTGTCTGTTAATGTTGATGCACCAAAAGACCCAGACACATCTTTTGTATGTGCAAGCTTACTTATATAAATAAATAAAGACATTTATGATTTCTGATCTAACGTTCCTTGGGTTCATCTAGCACCATGTGTCCCTCAGTTCCACCCACCTTGCCCTGGAGGGCTGCTGCCCCGGCTTGGCTCCTGTGCTCCAGCATGGGTGAGATCACTGTCCACTGGTTGGTTTCAGGCTCGTAGCGCTCGGCGGTGTTCAGTACCACGCGTCGGCCCCACCCTCCCATGGCGTAGATACAGCCGTCCAACACCACCACGCTGAGGCTACAGCGGCGTGAGTGCATGGGAGCCGCCTGCAGCCAGCTGCGAGTGACGGGGTTGAACCTGCTCACACTGCTGAGATGCTCTCCGCCTTCCCGACCGCCGACGCAGTAGACCAGACCGTGGAGATAAGCGGTGCCATGGAAGACCCGGGGACTCTCCCCCTCAACGATCACGTCCATCCATCCACCGGCTCGGATATCGTAAGCCTCCATGGTCAGGATGTCGCCACTCCAGCCTCCGATGGCCAATAGGACCTCCTGGGGCCGGCGTGGACGCATCAGGGGGTTTGGGAGCCTGTCGGAGCCAGGGGGGTTCAGGACGCTGAGGATGAGGGGCCTGCAGTCGTGGCTGTCCCTCACCACAGGGTTGCTCTGGACGTTGTTCAGCAAGTAGTCAGGCCTCATCAAGCCCATGCGAACCTGGGAAGAGACAAGCAGACAGCGGGTACAACTTAGACATCGGTTGTAGACGGTTTCTGTTGCTAGGGAACAGTTTGGACCCAAATGTTTGAGAACCACTGTACTAGGGAACCTAGTGTTGTTTTAATGTAATGCACTGTAATAATTTTATTTATTTTTTTTTATAAATGTTTTTCTTTTCTTTTCTTTTCATACATAAAACAGAACATAACAGTACAATAATAATAATAATAATAATAATAATAATAATAATAATAATAATAATAATAATAATAATAATAATAATAACAATGACAACAGGGACGACAACAATAATAACAGTAACATGAATCATAATGACCTTGACAAGAGACAGACAAACAAGAAAAAGTAAAATAATAAAAATTAAATAAAAAATAAATGTGGCTCAGGCACTAGCAACCATGTTTGTGTATCCGTAATACAATTAGTTACCTTGGGCAGCAGCAAAGGGATGTGTGTTTTACGCTCCTCACGGGAGTGGTCGATCCAACGGAGGACGGCCTCGAACACCGTCTCCTCGCTCTTCACGTTCAGGTCATCCCTCTCGATGATGTCCACCAGTTGCAGCGGGGACAGCTCCACAAACTCCTGTGAGACGTGCAACATCTCCTCAAAGTGGCACACGATGCAGAGATGGGCCTTGCGCCTCAGGTCAGGGCAGCAGTAGATGTCCGTGAACCTCCAGATGCCAACACAGTTTTCCAGAGACAGCTGGCCCTCTAGGAAGTCAGAGCACGCTCGTACTATGCCAGTGACGCGAAGCTGGTCTGCAGCCACCAGAAGCTCTTTCACGTTCTCTGCTGTCACCAGCACAAAGCGTGTGTAGGAGTACTCTATGATGAGCTGCATCATACCCGGGGACACCCCAGGGATAGTGTAGACTGCTTTCTCTGAGTCGCTCCAGCGAGTGAAGAGGGCTCTGTGGGATGCAGAGTATAGAGATATCTGATGAGTAAACAGTAAGCAACATTCTGTCCTGTGTAGTAATTAAGGCTGACCCCTATTAGTCAAATAGTCGACTAATCGGTCGAAAGGAGCCATAGTCGACTGCCAACCTCTTAGAAGCGTGGCCAACTCTAATGGCACGCATACCAGAGGCCAACTGCCTAAGAAAACAGGCACAGAGGCACTGAAAGAGGATTTCACCCATCTAATGAACATACTAGACTAGACAAATATCAAGATGTATCCATCAGTGGACCAATTACATGCTTTTGCAGAGGACAACAATCCTTCAGTCGACTCCTTCAGACATTAAGCACCCCCCACAGCCCAAATGGAATGATAAAATAAAAAAAATATATATATTATACTTTTATTTTTTATTTATTTTTTGTCGACTAATAGAACATTTTGGCCAATCATAGTCGACTATCCAAATCCTTAGTCGGGGACAGCCCTAGTAGTAATATATTTTCACTGTAGAAGTATAGGGTCTTAGCACTTATCTGTTTACAGTAGAAGTGTAGTATCTGTTTACAGTAGAAGTGCAGTATAGTATATCTTTACAGTAGAAGTACAGTATAGTATCTGTTTACAGTAGAAGTACAGTATATTATCTGTTTACAGTAGAAGTGCAGTATAGTATCTTTTTACTAGAGGTGGGCATAGATTAATTTTTTTAATCTAGATTAATCTATCTGTAATCCTGGATTTAATCTAGATTAATCTAGATTAAAATGGCTCAAAAAAAAAAAAAAAAACTGCCGAAGGCATTCAATATATGTGTGTTCTACCCAAATAATGACCAGAAGTAAGTCCTTACTTTTTCTTTCCTCCTTATGTTTCTCAGGCTAGGTGGCCCATTACACCATGAGCCCATCTCCCGTTTCCAAAAAAAAAGCTGTTTTGCTATGATAATTGGTAATGAAATATCAAAATAATGTTCAATAAGATGTACTTGTGTTTAATAAGTTGTTTTATTCAGAAGTTAACACAAATAAATAATATTACCAGTACAGTACAGTATCTAGCACACTCTCAGGAGCAAAACAGAAAGAATCATTTCAAACTTGAACTATGTGACATGGCTTGAATCAACTGCTCCAGTGGAGTTGCTCAGTGGCCAATGGTGTCAACTGTGGTTGTACTGGGCAGCTCCCAGGTGTGAATGGAACTGTGTGAATGTGAAGCAGGGCGTTCCTGAAAAAGAGCATCTGTGCTCAGCGAACCTACCCTGGGTAAATAAAGGTAAAAAAAAAATGTAATTTCTTTAGTTTTTTTTTAGTTTTTTTTTTATTAATGCGTTAATTATATTATCGCGCGATACTAGTATAGCGTTAACGCAGCACGTTAACGCCGTTAACGGCCCAGCTCTACTTTTTACAGTAAAAGTGCAGTATAGTATCTGTTTACAGTAGAAGTACAGTATAGTATCGGTTTACAGTAGAAGTACAGTATATGTGTACAGTAGAAGTACAGTATAGTATATTTGTACATTCGAAGTACAGTATAGTATCTGTTTACAGTAGAAATACAGTATATTATCTGTTTACAGTAGACGTACATTATAGTATCTGTGTACAGTAGAAGTACAGTATATTATCTTTTTACAGTAGAAATACAGTATAGTATATTTTTACAGTAGATATACAGTATATTATCTGTTTACAGTAGAAGTGCAGTATTATGTTTACAGTAGAAGTACAGTATAGTATATTTTTACATTCAAAGTACAGTATATTATCTGTTTACAGTAGAAGTACAGTATAATATATGTTTACAGTAGAAGTACAGTATAGTATCTGTTTACAGTAGAAGTACAGTATAGTATATTTTTACATTAGAAGTACAGTATAGTATATTTTACAGTAGACATACAGTATAGTATCTGTTTACAGTAGAAGTATAGTATCTGTTTACAGTAAAAGTACAGTATGGTATCTGTTTACTAACCAAGCTAACCTGAACCAAGCTAACCTGAACCAAGCTAAACTTACCTGAAATAGTCACTGCAGTCACACAGGAGGGCCTTGTGGGCATTCAACTCAGTGCTGTTGACTTTAATAACCACATCACAGAGCCTTCCCTCCAGAGGCAGCTCATTAAGGATTGTACAGGACATTGTGCCTTTACCATGTGGGGATTTTAAATTGTATCTACAAAATATATTCAAGCTTACATACAACTAGCCGGAAACAACAAGTGAGATCTTCACTTGTCTTCTGAGATCTGATAGCTTCTGAGAGAATTGTTGAATATATACTGTACACAAATGTTCTAGAATGTATTATTATGACATCATACTGTGACATCACAAATGTACTAGAATGTTTGATTATGACATCATACTGTGACATCACAAATGTTCTAGAATGATTGATTATGGCATCATACTGTGACATCACAAATGTTCTAGAATGTTTGATTATGACATCATACTGTGACATCACAAATGTTCTATAGTGTTTGGTTATGACATCATACTGTGAGATCACAAATGTTCTAGAATGTTCTATTATGACATCATACTGTGACATCACAAATGTTCTAGAATGTGCTATTATGACATCATACTGTGACATCACAAATGTTCTAGAATGTTCTATTATGACATCATCCTGTGACATCACAAATGTTCTAGAAAATGTTTGATTATGACATCATACTGTGACATCACAAATGTTCTAGAATGTTCGATTATGACATCATACTGTGACATCACAAATGTTCTAGAATGTTTGATTATGACATCATACTGTGACATCACAAATGTTCTAGAATGTTTGATTATGACCTCATACTTTGACATCCAGTTATTATTAACGGCGTTACTAACGGCGTTAGTTTTTTCAGTAACGAGTAATCTCGTATTTAATGTTGCCCAGTTGTGGCCTGTTGAGGGGCAATATACATATCAAAAGTTCCAAAACATCTATTGTGTTTGTATTTGTATGATCCACTATATAAACATAGTAATTATAATATCTACATACATGGCATTTGATTGGAGGCTAGTCTCACTTTGTCCCACAGCAACATTAAAATAGTTTAGATTTGTGTATGTTGTTTATGTAAAACATTTACTTGAAAGTAACGCAATAGTTACTTTCTGAAGTAACTAGTTACTTTTATAATTTGTAACTGAGTAAGTAATTTAGTAACTTTTTGGAAGAAGTAACTAGTAACTGTAACTAGTTACTTTTTAAAAGTAACTTGCCCAACACTGGTGACATCACAACGCAACATGTTTGAATTGAATTCACTATTTTAAAAGGGTACGTTTTGAGCAGTGCCAACCGAGTCTGCTGTCCTAACAGACTTGGGGTCTGTAGGGTAAGCACTTATTCCCTCCGCCCTGAACATTTATGGAGATGTATGGGCCTTTTAAGTCAGTGATAAAAGTGTCTTTCAAGGATAAGTGAGCTCCTGCACTGATTATTATAGTTCAATATTCAATATTTGATCACCAAAACCCCCCCAAAAGCATGTCAAAATACTTCCCAAAGGTCAGTGAATACCACGACCACAACACCAGAGGGAGCTCCACAAATCATGTTAAACCCAGATTCGGCTCAAACAAGGGACTAAACACCTTTCGCAATTATGCCACATCAATGTGGAACGCCCTACCCAAAGCTGTAAAGGAATGTGAATCCCTACCCACGGGAGGCTGCAATTCGAAATTGGCCACCGTAAATGTCCAAACCCCCCCACCCCCACCCCCTCCTAATAGACAGTCTCCTCCCCACCGTATGTATATATTCTCTCCCCACCGTATGTATATTTCTCTCCCACCCACCCCCTCCTAATGTACAGTCCCCTCCCCATCATATGTATATACTCTGTCAGGATCTATGGGTAACAGTACTGTATATTTGCATATCGTATATGTCACAAATGTAACAGTACTAAATACCTGTATGTCATGTATGTCCCTATGCCATAAATGTCATGTATGTTGTGTATGTCATAAATGTCACTATGAATTGAAAATGGGGGACCCTGATGTAAACAAGACAAACGCCTTTCTCTGGTCTGCATCCCCTTAACAATTGTGTGTATTGAGCCGTACTGCATTGTACCCATTCTGCAATCTGTTAAATAAAGTTTTCATTCATTCATTCATTCACCCTTTTCTTCTCTGTGGATGCATTAGGCTTAGGGAACAGCCACACTGTTAGCCTAGCTTAGCGTCATTCACTGAAAGTAGTTTTTTTTTACAATGTGAATGTCTCTATACAGCAGTGTCATCTGTGGAATATGTTTTAGTCATAGAAACCCTCTCTGAAACTAGATGATCTCTCTATGAGAGAGCTAGATCAACGTCCTGGACCATGTGACAGTGGCCTGGGGAGATATGCTGGGCATATGGGTACCTTTTTGGATTTAGAATTTCCGGCACTCGTGAAATAAAGCTCATTTAGATGCAAAAGCAATAACAGATATTGATCCAACTATTTCAATCCATAGCAATAACGTTCAGCTAAATGTCAAAATGTAAATGCAAATGTAGAATCGTTGATATTCATACCCGTCCAATCATTCGCTGTCGACTAAAGACGCACTTCTTCAACCATTATCTGAAATGAAAACAATAAAAATAAATAAAAAACTCGAACCCTAACTAACCTTACTGTCATGCACTTGTCCTAATAAACTAACCTACACTGTAGCACGCAACACTTTGATGCACATTGTTACTCAGCTGATAGAGTCGTGCCCTCTTCCTGATGACTTGTCGTACAGAACTTGTGAATCGCTTTGGATAAAAGCGTTCAGATAAATTACCAAATGTAAATGTAAATGTAAAATGATGTGGTGGAAAACACAAATGCCACGGCGGGTAGGAAAAAGCTGGTCATCTCTAGTAACCCGGGTTACTGGCTGCTCTCCGGTCAGCCGAGCGTGAGCCGTGAAAAACCCGGGGTCCATTTTATTTGCCTTGGATTGTTCCAGAATGCGTTCGCCCCCCCCCCCCCCCCCCGCTGTGTGGGCAGCTGCCCTTAAACACGGGGGCAGGAGCGCCCGTCTAAGACGCTCATTCAGGCCTGAGGAGGAGGACGACGCCCCTTTGTCCCGCGTGTCATCGACCGGAGTGAGTGAATGGGGCGCGTGATGAGTGTGTTGCCGGGGCGACGGCGGTAACTATGTTGCTGTTGGCGTGTTTGGATGAGTGTGCGGCTGTCTGTCTGATGTTGAGAGTGTGAACCGGGAAGAGAGGGGGGGTCGCGCGGGGGGGGGGGGGGGGGGGAGGGGTACAGTGTGTTTGTCAGTGTGGAGGGGGGAGTGATCCCTCTGTTAGGGGGGGGGGGGTAGAGTTCTCAGCAAACACTCCAAGAAGAAGATGTTTGGGAAAGAGCCGTAAATCACGTGCGTAGGTCTGATTGACCCTTTCACTACCACACTAACAAAGTGTTAACCCTTTCACAACCACACTACAGAAGGCTAACCCTTTCACAACCACAACACAGAAGGTTAACCCTTTCACTACCACACTACAGAAGGTTAACCCTTTCACGCGCTGGCAGGTGAAAAGAGGCTGCTGGCTGTCTCCTATGTCTCGGAGGAAGCATGTGATAGACTTCAGGGCTCCCTAGACCGACCAGTGGGGGGGCACATGCGCGCAACGGCCAGGAAGGGGAGGGAGGAAATTGGCATAACGACTAAAATTGGGATGGGAGGAAAAATACAAGAAAAATAGGAGGAGAAAAATTGGATAAAAAATAAAAAGAAGGTTAACCTTTCAATACCACACTACAGAAGGTTAACCCTTTCACTACCACACTACAGAAGGTTAACCCTTTCACTACCACACTACAGAAGGTTAACCCTTTCACAACCACACTACAGAAGGTTAACCCTTTCACTACTACACTACAGAAGGTTAACCCTTTCACTACCACTCTACAGAAAGTTAACCTTTCACTACCAAACTACAGAAGGTTAACCCTGTCACTACCACACTACAGAAGGTTAACCCTTTCACTACCACACTACAGAAGGTTAACCCGTTCACTACCACAATACAGAAGGTTAACCTTTCACTACCATACTACAGAAGGTTAACCCTGTCACTACCACACTACAGAAGGTTAACCCTTTCACTACCACACTACAGAAGGTTAACCCTTTCACTACCACACTACAGAAGGTTAACCTTTCACTACCACACTACAGAAGGTTAACCCTTTCACTACCACACTACAGAAGGTTACCCTTTCACTACCACACTACAGAAGGTTAACCTTTCACTACCACACTACAGAAGGTTAACCTTTCTGGGCGGCCGGGTAGCACAGCGGACTAAGCGTCTGTCTACCACCGCAGAGACACTGGTATCGAATCCGGCTGTCAGCGTTGCCTCCGGCTTGGCTGGTCGTCATACTGGCTCAATTGGCAGAGTCTGCGGGTGGGAAGCCGGTGGGGTGGTAATCTGGTCGTTGTAAACAGCGACTCCTACAGGTCGGTCAAGGCGCCTGCACAGCGAGGGAGGGAGATGGTGAGGGTAGTGTGAGCCTCCCACACGTTACACCTCGCCAATGAGAGTCCTCGCTGCCAGGTGAAAAGAGGCTGCTGGCTGTCTCCTATGTATCGGAGGAAGCATGGGATAGACTTCAGGGCTCCCTAGACCGACCAGTGGGGGGCACATGCACGCAACGACCAGGAAGGGGAGGGGGGGAATTGGCATAACGACTAAAATTGGGATGGGAGGAAAAATACAGAAAATAGGAGGAGAAAAATTGGATAAAAAAATAAAAAGAAGGTTAACCTTTCACTACCACACTACAGAAGGTTAACCTTTCACTACCACACTACAGAAGGTTAACCCTTTCACTACCACACTACAGAAGGTTAACCCTTTCACTACCACACTACAGAAGGTTAACCATTTCACTACCACACTACATAAGGTTAACCCTTTCACTACCACACTACAGAAGGTTAACCCTTTCACTACCACACTACAGAAGGTTAACCCTTTCACTACCACACTACAGAAGGTTAACCTTTCACTACCACACTACAGAAGGTTAACCCTTTCACTACCACACTACAGAAGGTTAACCCTTTCACTACCACACTACAGAAGGTTAACCCTTTCACTACCACACTACAGAAGGTTAACCTTTCACTGCCACACTACAGAATGTTAACCTTTCACTACCACACTACAGAAGGTTAACCCTTTCACTACCACACTACAGAAGGTTAACCCTTTCACTACCACACTACAGAAGGTTAACCCTTTCACTACCACACTACAGAAGGTTAACCTTTCACTACCACACTACAGAAGGTTAACCTTTCACTACCACACTACAGAAGGTTAACCCTTTCACTACCACACTACAGAAGGTTAACCTTTCACTACCACACTACAGAAGGTTAACCTTTCACTACCACACTACAGAAGGTTAACCTTTCACTACCACACTACAGAAGGTTAACCTTTCTCTACCACACTACAGAAGGTTAACCTTTCACTACCACACTACAGAAGGTTAACCCTTTCACTACCACACTACATACGGTTAACCCTTTCACTACCACATTACAGAAGGTTAACCCTTTCACTACCACACTACAGAAGGTTAACCCTTTCACTACCACACTACAGAAGGTTAACCTTTCACTACCACACGACAGAAGGTTAACCTTTCACTACCACACTACAGAAGGTTAACCCTTTCACTACCACACTACAGAAGGTTAACCCTTTCACTACCACACTACAGAAGGTTAACCCTTTCACTACCACACTACAGAAGGTTAACCTTTCACTACCACACTACAGAAGGTTAACCCTTTCACTACCACACTACA
>NC_140182.1:3143017-3146272 GCF_963971535.1 Notolepis coatsorum
GCCACAGTGCTCTGGGTCCATTACAGCAGGGGGGGCCTCAGTGCTCTGGGTCGATGGCTGTGTTGTCGACACAAACCCAGGCAGAGATGGCCGCCGGGAGGCAGCGCTGTGTGTCACCTGAGAGCAGCAACCCTGTCGTCACCTGAGGGTGGTTTGCCGTTGCTATCTCCCTTATCTTTGGCTTTCTTTGTGTGTGTGTGTGTGTGTGTGTGTGTAGGTGTGTGTGTGTGTGTGTGTGTGTGTGTGTGTGTGTAGGTGTGTGTGTGTGTGTGTGTGTGTGTGTGTGTGTGTGTGTGTGTGTGTGTGTGTGTGTGTGTAGGTGTGTGTGTGTGTGTGTGTGTGTGTGTGTGTGTGTGTGTGTGTGTGTGTGTGTGTGCGCGTGTGTGTGTAGGTGTGTGTGTGTGTGCGCGCGAGCGTGTGTGTGTGTGTGTGTGCGTGCGTGCATGCGTGTGTGATTTACATGCACGTGACGTGTGGGTGTGTCTGGGGGTCAAAACAAAATAAAGGATGAAAAGGTTGGAAGGAGAGGGCCAGATAATTAAAGAGTAAAGAGAGAGAGAGACATAGAGAGCGACTGAGGTGGAGGAGGAGAGCGAGAGACGTCCACGCCCCCCGGGGCTCCCCCCCCCCCCCCCCCCCCCCCTGATTGAAACAGAGGGAAATCGGGCCGGTGACCTGCTGTGTCAGAGGTCAGAGGTCAGAGGGTGGCGGCGTGTCTGGGCTTCTCTCTCCACCTCCACGTCCGTCGCTCAGCGTGGGAGAGTTGCTCTCAGAGCGATGGAGGAGGTGTGGAGTAAACGGGTACTCAGGAGGTAGAACAGTCGTCTGGTAATCCGGAGGGGTCCCGGTTCGATTCCACCACTCCTCCCGGGCAGCGCGTCGATGTGTCCTTGAGCAAGACACTTAACCCCTAATTGCTCCACCGATGAGCAGGTTGGCACCTCGCATGGTCGCCTCCGCCGTCGCTGTGAGAACGTGTGAGTGAACGGGTAAAAATGTGAGGAACAAAATTGTAAAGTGATTTGGATAAAAGCTGCTATATGAAAATGCAGCCATTTACCGTTTACTCTCCATTCAGAGAGATGGAGGAGTAGAGTAAATTAATAATAATAATAATAATAATAATAATAATAATAATAATAATAATAATAATAATAATAATAATAATAATAATAATAATAATAATAATAATAATAATAATAATAATAATAATAATAATAATAATAATAATAATAATAACTTTATTTGTATAGCACTTTTCATACAGAAGTTGCAGTCAAAGTGCTTCACAACAGTAAAAAATACAGGCATAAGCGAGCATAATTAATTTTTTTTTAAAGATAGAGAGGTAGCAAGGTATTTAAGGTAAATCACAGTTTTTCCAGTGATACAAATAATAAAATAGAATAGATTAGATAGAGTAAAAAAAAAAGTGCGGTTTGATTCAGTTTAAAAAATAGATTAAAAATAATCAAATAGAACGGACAGTAAAACAACGTGTGATAAAATTGTTCAATAAAAAACAACAGAGGCAGTGTATCGCATCGAGTAAACAGGTACGCTCCATTCGGTGTAAGGGGGGGGGGGGTGCGAGGGGAGGTGCAGCAGAATACAGGACGTTCAGCCAGTTAGCGAGTTACTCCGACACGTGAGCATACAAACACACACACATCATCGCACACTTTCATTACATTAGGTACACAACAAAAGCTCGTTTTAACCGCTGCCTTCGACACAGCTATTCCATCTTCTTAATACTCCAAACGTGTAACAAATGCTAGTGTTAACCCTTTCACTACCACACTACAGAAGGTTAACCCTTTACTATCACACTACTACTACTACACAGTCAATTTCGCAGATTACATTTTACTCAAACTGAGTAAAATTGTACTCGGTTTGAGTAAAATGTACTCAGTTTGAGTACAATTTACTCAGTTTGAGTACAATTTACTCTGCGAAATTTACTGTGTATCTACGGTTAACCGTCTGTAGTGTGATAGTAAAGGGTTAACCTTCTGTAGTGTGAAAGTGAAAGGGTTAACACGTTGTCGCGTGGCAGTGAAAAGCTTAACCTTTTTTTATCCACTTTTTCTCCTCCTATTTTTCTGTATTTTTCCTCCCATCCCAATTTAGTCGTTATGCCAATTCCCCCCTCCCCTTCCTGGTCGTTGCGCGCATGTGCCCCCCACTGGTCGGTCTAGGGAGCCCTGAAGTCTATCACATGCTTCCTCCGATACATAGGAGACAGCCAGCAGCCTCTTTTCACCTGGCAGCGAGGACTCTCATTGGTGAGGTGTAACGCGTGGGCGGATCACACTACCCTCACCATCTCCCTCCCTCGCTGTGCAGGCGCCCCCCTGACCGACCTGTAGGAGTCGTGTTTACAACGACCAGAATACCACCCCCACCGGCTTCCCTCCCGCTGACTCTGCCAATTGTGCCAGTATGACGGCCGGCCCAAGCCGAGGCACCGCTGACAGCCGGATTCGATACCAGTGTCTCTGCGGTATGGTAGACAGACGCTTAGTCCGCTGTGCTACCCGGCCTGAAAGGGTTAACCTTATGTGTATTGTCGCAGTGAAAGGGTTAACCATTCTGTAGTGCGGTAGTGAAAGGGTTAAAGGAGCATGCTAACATTATGGGATATTCACATAGCATCTTCTCCAGAGTGTGACAGGAAGATGGATACCAGTTTCCCCTCTGGGCGTTCAGTGGAAAGCTATTTGGCCGCGTGCTTTAGCCTAGCTTAGCACAATGAATGGAAGCAGATGCGTAGTGACTAGCTTAGCTAAAAAAAGCACTCTGGGAGAGAGGTGTTAGTTGGCTAGCTGACGTTCTAACGTCTGGGCTAGCTGCTACACATCTGCTTCCATTCATTTGTGCTAAGCTAGCCTACTGTGCAGCGGGGTATAGCTGCAGCAAATGCGGAGCTAATGATGCTAATGATGGAGCATCGCCGTCGGTTGTGTGATAGCAAAGGGCTAACCTTCTGTATTGTCACAGTGAAAGGGCTGTTAACCGGCTGTCGTGTGGCAGTGAAAGGGTTAACTGCGCTTACACTGGACAAAAGAATGCTGTCTCTTTGGTTATCAACATTCCTTTTACAAAACAACATACTCTTAACATGACAGTGTTAAGTCTTTAATCAAGATAAGATAAGATAACATGTTCCTTTATTGATCCCCTTGGGGGAAATTCGGGTTTCATAGCAGTATGGGGGAGGGGAGAGGGGGGGAGGGGGGGAGGGGGAGG
>NC_140182.1:3146472-3253972 GCF_963971535.1 Notolepis coatsorum
TGACATACAGATAGACAGTACTGCTACATCTATACATTTATGACATATCAGATTTGCAAATACAGTACTGTTTGTGATACAAAATGTGTCCAGAAAAAGAGTGTATATACATTTTACGTAGAAACTGTACATTGGAGGAGGGGTTGGGTGGGTGGGGTTGGGGGGGGGGGGGGGGTTGGTCAGGGGGGGGGGGACACTGTACACTGTACATTTGAATACTGACAAAGCCATACTTGGTCATTTACTGTACAACTGGGTTAGGACATTTGTAGGGGCCAGTTTCTAACATATATTAGTATAATACATTATATAATATACTTTTACTTATAGTACGAAAAGAAAAAACTTGAGCCAGCGGCTCCACATTTTCCACTGTGTGAAGTGACTTGACGAGAAGTAGTTCCGTCGCCGTCTGTAATTGTGGACGTTTAGCACGAAAGGTGCCTCAGGAGGGGGGGGGGGGGGGTGTCTCGGGAGGATTCCAAAACCCCTCGGAACACAGAGGCTCTCTCCTCTCAACACCCCCTGGGGGTGGGGGGGGGGGTGAACGGTGTGGCCAGAATAACAGTTTGGAAGATCAAAAGTCAAATGACTGTCATCACCTAGCCGGGGGGGGGGGGGGGGGGGGGCTGCTGTTATTCAGTCAGTGTGTTGCTGACATCCTCCCTCGAACCACATTATAGACAGCCAGCCGCAAGCCAGCGTCTCTTTGTTGTCAAAGTCATTATTTTATTTACTTTAACCAAACCACCAAACTTTGTTGTCCAAGTCATTATTTTAACCAAACCAGCTCTCTTTGTTGTCCAAGTCATTATTTTAACCAAACCAGCTTCTCTTTGTTGTCAAAGTCATTATTTTAACCAAACCAGCTTCTCTTTGTTGTCAAAGTCATTACTTTAACCAAACCAGCGTCTCTTTGTTGTCAAAGTCATTACTTTAACCAAACCAGCGTCTCTTTGTTGTCCAAGTCATTATTTTAACCAAACCAGCATCTCTTTGTTGTCGAAGTCATTACTTCATACCTCGACTAGTCAATAGTCGACTAATCGATCGAAAGGAACCGTAGTCGACTGCCAAACTCTTAGTCGATGCACTCAAAAAAATGTATAATACTTTTTTAGATTTTTTTTTTATCATTCTCTCCAAAAGCAAAGAGGCCTAGAAGAAGCGTGGCTAACGCTAATGGCACGCTGCATACCGGCGGGCACTGAGCGAGGATTTCACCCGTCTAATGAACACACGACTAGACAAATATCAAGATGTATCCATCGCAGAGGACAAGAAGCCTTCAGTCGCCTCCTTCAGACATTAATGATCCAAAAACGATTTAAAATAAAATCATTTTTTTTATATTTTTTTATTTAAATTTTTTTACTATCGGCACATTTCGGCCAATCAAAGTCGACTATACAAATCCTTAGTCGGGGACGACAGGCCTACTTTGGTGAAGAAAAGCGAAGCTGCTTCATTATCTCTGGAATGCGTGCTGGATTCCCTCCTTCCTGCAGGGCCGCTCCCAGGCAGACGAGGCCTCATCGTTACTTTACTTTTAATGAACGGGGGAAGCCGTCACGAGGTGCGCCGCTCAATAAAGATAATAACCACGTCATTAAACATTAAACACGCTTGAATCTCCCCCGTTAACCCTTTCACTGCCACACGACAGAAGGTTAGCCCTTTACTATCACACAACCGACGGCGATGCTCCATCATTAGCATCATTAGCTCCGCAAATGCGGAGCTAATGATGCTAATGATGGAGCATTGCCGTCGGTTGTGTGATAGCAAAGGGCTAATCTTCTGTATTGTCACAGTGAAAGGGTTTACCGTTTGGTAGTGGCAGTGAAAGACCCCTGTTAGAGGTGCAGATGTTCAGACTGACCCACCCGGGGAGACCCCTGTTAGAGGTGCAGGTGTTCAGACTGACCCCCCGGGGAGACCCCTGTTAGAGGTGCAGATGTTCAGACTGACCCCCGGGGAGACCCCTGTTAGAGGTGCAGATGTTCAGACTGACCCGGGGAGACCCCTGTTAGAGGTGCAGATGTTCAGACTGACCCGGGGAGACCCCTGTTAGAGGTGCAGATGTTCAGACTGACCTGGGGAGACCCCTGTTAGAGGTGCAGATGTTCAGACTGACCCACCCGGGGAGACCCCTGTTAGAGGTGCAGATGTTCAGACTGACCCCCTGGGGAGACCCCTGTTAGAGGTGCAGATGTTCAGACTGACCGGGGGAGACCCCTGTTAGAGGTGCAGATGTTCAGACTGACCCCCCGGGGAGACCCCTGTTAGAGGTGCAGATGTTCAGACTGACCTGGGGAGACCCCTGTTAGAGGTGCAGATGTTCAGACTGACCTGGGGAGACCCTGTTAGAGGTGCAGATGTTCAGACTGACCCGACCTGGGGAGACCCTGTTAGAGGTGCAGATGTTCAGACTGACCCGACCTGGGGAGACCCCTGTTAGAGGTGCAGATGTTCAGACTGACCCGCCCGGGGAGACCCCTGTTAGAGGTGCAGATGTTCAGACTGACCCCCGGGGAGACCCCTGTTAGAGGTGCAGATGTTCAGACTGACCCCCTGGGGAGACCCCTGTTAGAGGTGCAGATGTTCAGACTGACCCCCGGGGAGACCCCTGTTAGAGGTGCAGATGTTCAGACTGACCCCCTGGGGAGACCCCTGTTAGAGGTGCAGATGTTCAGACTGACCCCCTGGGGAGACCCCTGTTAGAGGTGCAGATGTTCAGACTGACCCCCCGGGGAGACCCCTGTTAGAGGTGCAGATGTTCAGACTGACCCGGGGAGACCCCTGTTAGAGGTGCAGATGTTCAGACTGACCCGGCGAGACCCCTGTTAAAGGTGCAGATGTTCAGACTGACCCCCTGGGGAGACCCCTGTTAGAGGTGCAGATGTTCAGACTGACCCCCTGGGGAGACCCTGTTAGAGGTGCAGATGTTCAGACTGACCTGGGGAGACCCCTGTTAGAGGTGCAGATGTGCAGACTGACCCCCTGGGGAGACCCCTGTTAGAGGTGCAGATGTTCAGACTGACCCCCGGGGAGACCCCTGTTAGAGGTGCAGATGTTCAGACTGACCCGAGGAGACCCCTGTTAGAGGTGCAGATGTTCAGACTGACCTGGGGAAACCCCTGTTAGAGGTGCAGATGTTCAGACTGACCTGGGGAGACCCTGTTAGAGGTGCAGATGTTCAGACTGACCCCCTGGGGAGACCCCTGTTAGAGGTGCAGATGTTCAGACTGACCTGGGGAAACCCCTGTTAGAGGTGCAGATGTTCAGACTGACCCACCGGGGAGACCCCTGTTAGAGGTGCAGATGTTCAGACTGACCCACCGGGGAGAACCCCTGTTAGAGGTGCAGATGTTCAGACTGACCCCTGGGGAGACCCCTGTTAGAGGTGCAGATGTTCAGACTGACCCCCTGGGAAACCCCTGTTAGAGGTGCAGATGTTCAGACTGACCTGGGGAAACCCCTGTTAGAGGTGCAGATGTTCAGACTGACCTGGGGAAACCCCTGTTAGAGGTGCAGATGTTCAGACTGACCCCCTGGGGAGACCCTGTTAGAGGTGCAGATGTTCAGACTGACCCCCTGGGGAGACCCCTGTTAGAGGTGCAGATGTTCAGACTGACCCCCTGGGGAGACCCCTGTTAGAGGTGCAGATGTTCAGACTGACCCCCCGGGAGACCCCTGTTAGAGGTGCAGATGTTCAGACTGACCCCCTGGGGAGACCCCTGTTAGAGGTGCAGATGTTCAGACTGACCTGGGGAAACCCCTGTTAGAGGGTCTACAGTGAGGAACACCGTGTTCCAGGGATCCAGGGTGTTCGGGAGGCGTCCTATTTTTCTACAACAGAGTTCGGCGATTTGCGAATCCGATTGGCCACTAACGTTTCTGGTCATGTGACATGTGCGCCCAATAGCGTGACGAGCTGTGTCTTTGCCCATTTCCGCGTCGAACAGCCTGCAAAGCACCTGGCGTTCTATCGCCATGCTCTAACCCTAACCTTAACCTTAACCGACTTCGAAAGAGTGCCTAAGCCTAACCAGTGTAGAAACTTGCGGTCCCACGATTGGGCGTGCGCGTCACATGACCAGAAATGACACTGGCCAATCAAATTCGCAAATCGCCGAACTCCGTTGTAGAAAAATAACAGGTGTTCAGGGAGCAGGTGTCTGGCTGAGGACCGAGAGGCCTTGTTGTCACGTCACGTCAAGTCATCTTAATTTCTGTAGCACATTTACAAACGACTGGAGCC
The DNA here is from genome assembly GCF_963971535.1 of Notolepis coatsorum. Taxonomy (NCBI): domain Eukaryota; kingdom Metazoa; phylum Chordata; class Actinopteri; order Aulopiformes; family Paralepididae; genus Notolepis; species Notolepis coatsorum. Next base: position 3,150,737 of record NC_140182.1, read on the forward strand.
AAACCAAAGTGCTTCACAGGTACATGATAAAAACACATACACTACAGTGATAAGTAGGGATGTCCGATATTATCGGCCGATATCGGCATTAAAATGTGATATCGGAAAATATTGGTATCGGTTTTCAAAAAAAAAAAAAAATAAAAAAATATATATATATATTTTTTTACATTTCTATAACCTTTATTTACCCAGGCAAGCAAGTAAGAACAAATTCTGATTTTATTTATTGTCAAAAGTATGCATAATGTTGTGTTAATTCCACAACAAGAGATATGTAATGTTAATAATTACCTGAAATTATTCCGTTTTTTGGGGGGGGAAACCCTGCATATATCGGTATCGGTTGATATCGGTATCGGAAATTAAGAGTTGGACAATATCGGAATATCGGTATCAGTAAAAAAGCCAATATCGAGCATCCCTAGTAATAAGTAAAAAAATACACCAAAATCACAGAAAAGGTACTGTACAATTAAGAAGAAAAAAAAACACAAGAAACAAATTGCAATATAAAAGAGACAAGACATTTGATGAAGAGTCCAGAGTAGCAGCAGAAGTGGCAGGCGGCTAATAACTCTGGTCCAAGGCCCGGGGGAAAGGAGGTGGGTTTTGAGCAGTGATTTAAAAAGCCTCCTCTAGGCTCTGGGCAGATCTTATGTGGGGGGGGGGGGGGGGGGGGGGGGGGGGCTGTTCCAGAGCCTGGTCCTATATAGGAGCTTGTGGGGAGCGGTGTCCCTCACCGTCGTCCTCGGTGCCCATGGGACCACCGCGGGGTCAATATGGACCGGCGACCCCAAAGAGCTACACGGCGCTCTCTGTGGTTTAGCATCTGGTCACCGGGCACATTCCATACAGACCGTATCCCTATAAGGAGATTAAACAGCCAAGCCGATGCATTAATGCATTAATATTAACGCAGCGGGCGGTTGGTCGAGCTGCTTCAGTGTGTAGATTTCAGACGACCCGTATTTAGCACTGTGTCCCATAACATCCCAATTGTAAACGGTACTTTCCCACAAAAATGTGGACCTCTTTTGTTTCACTGTATTTTAAGTGTTTAGCAGCAGATGCTCGATCTTCTTCAGCGCGTGACTTGCATTGAATGCAATTTAAAGTCTTATCGCCAACACTGCAGCAAGAAGCCAGAAGTAAGTCAAGTCAAGTCAAGTCATTTATTTATAAAGCACGTTTTATAAAAGCTCAAGAGCCAACCAAAGTGCTGTACACAGTCAAAGCATAAAATTCATAATACAGATAAGGCACAGTAATACAGTTATAGAACAACAGTAGGCCAACACCGGGATAGGGGAGCACAAAGTACAGTATAGCACACAGGGGACAGAGAGCACAAGAAGAGATACAAGGGGGACGGGGCATGGACGTGTGTGAGTTAGGGTGTGGGAGAATCAGGCCAGGGAGTAAAGTGAGGTTTTTAGTCGGGACTTAATGTCTCCAGCGAGGGGGCAGTTCTGATCTCCAGAGGTGGCTGGTTCCATAGCTTGTTGGGGGCCACGGCCTTAAAATAGCGATCACCCCTCTTTTTGAGTCTGGGGGGGGGGGGGGGGGGGGCAGCCAGCCAAGCCTGGTTGGAGGATCTTCAGTTGACCTGGGCGCTGAGTAGGAGGGCAAGAGGACAGTGGTGCCGAGACATTACAACGCATTCATGTGTCACCTGTTACAGAACATTCAGGTACAATTGAGCACAAGTAGCATGATAATAAAGAAGTGGACAAAAGGCCAAAAAAACAGAGCCATGCCCCTTTTTCCGTCTTTGATAGATAGGGGGGGGCAGACGAGGCAGAGTGAGAGCCAGATCATCTGCAAACAGGCGAGGCAGGTATAGGGGAGAGGGTTGGCGCCGCCCGGGTAATAAATAGCCAATTCCAACCATTGGCCTACATTACAAAACAAGTTCTGTTTTCAAGTAGGTGCTATTTCCCTTTTCCATTTCAATCGTTGCCTCATCATCGTCCGGTTATTCGATCACTTTGCCAGCTGTGTTTCGGCCGGTCGCACACTGTAATTAAAGGAGAGAGTTATTATTACGCTGGTGTTTGCTCAACATAAGCTTTTCCACTTAGTGTGATATGACGACGTGTTTGGATCCCACCGCTTCCCTCTACACCAGGGGTTCCCAAACTTTTCAGGCCGGGACCCAGAAAATAAGGCGTCAGAGAGCCGCGGCCCAATGCACATCGTCAGGCTTTTTATTTTTTATTTTTTTTGCCAGGCGACCGATTTTTTAAGCCAAATATCACTTCAATCCTATTAAGTTAGTTCAAGTTAGTTATTCATTTATATGTGCTATTTATGAGAGGGCTAACTTGTTGCAAAATAATAATGATAATAATAATAGCCTCATTAAAATACTATTGTTGCTTCGGTTGTTTTCAGCGTTTTATGTGCATAATCTGTTATTTAGTTTGAAATGTTTGTTGAAATAAATTTTTCATTTTTGTTTATTTATTAAGTTAATATAAAACCATATAGTCACATTTTAGAATACAATAGAATATAATTTTAGAATACAACTAGAAACACTGTCCTGGCCTGCTTCTAAGTTCAGTGGCCTGACAAAAAAAAAAAAAAAAAAAATTGCGTTTTTTTTATTTTTTTATTTTTGGAAATCATCTCGCGGCCCTCCCGTGGCTGCTTGCGCCCCACCTTTGGGTCGCGACCCCGACTTTGGGAACCACTGCTTTACACGTCTCAGCTGGTGACTTAAGAGCAGGGAGCAGGGGAGGAGGAGGAGGAGACGATGGTTAACGTCACCGCCGGCCGCCTCGTCCACTCCTACCAGGCTCTCTCTCTCTCTCATCACCGGCAGCCGAGTCGGCACCCAGCACCGCCCCCCACCCAGCAGCACCGCCCCCCCACCCGGCAGCACCGCCCCCCCACCCAGCAGCACCGCCCCCCCACCCGGCAGCACCGCCCCCCCCGCCCGGCCTGTGTTTACACTGCTGCTGCTGAAGCCCTCGTTACAGAAATCACTTAATGCCATTTGACGGAAGTGGGGCCTAGAGACGAGTCCCTCTAGTGTCCAGCTGTGTGGAGGCTCTCCTAGAGACGAGTCCCCAGTCCCTCTAGTGTCCAGCTGTGTGGAGGCTCTCCTAGAGACGAGTCCCTCTAGTGTCCAGCTGTGTGGAGGCTCTCCTAGAGACGAGTCCCTCTAGTGTCCAGCTGTGTGGAGGCTCTCCTAGAGACGAGTCCCTCTAGTGTCCAGCTGTGTGGAGGCTCTCCTAGAGACGAGTCCCTCTAGTGTCCAGCTGTGTGGAGGCTCTCCTAGAGACGAGTCGCTCTAGTGTCCAGCTGTGTGGAGGCTCTGCTTTCTAGACAGGATGTGTGTTGTCCTCTTAACCCTTTCACTGCCACATACCGTTGTATTCGTTCGGTACACTACACAGCCATTCGGTACGGTACGGTACACACGGAAACTTGTTCGGTTCGGTACGGATACGTGTACCTTTACACCCCTAGTATATGTACATACATACCAACTATTCGCCTGTTTTATTCTCCACCCATCCATAGCAACACTATTATCACCGACATCCAAGAAGGGGGATCCCCCCTTGAACGGCCCTTCTAAGGTTTCTCTCCTCCACATCGCCTGTGGTGCTTTTTTCCTATTGCTAGGTTTTTCCTTACCTTTGCTGGGTATGTCTGGAGTGTTGCATTTTTTTTTTTTTTTGTGTTTTATTTTTTTATTATTTTTTTAAACATAAGATAAAATTAGATATACAAGCATTAATTAACAGTACACATCCAATGAAATCACCATTTAAATAAATGTAGCATACGAGATATACACCTAATACTTGCTATCTAATACCCTACACACATATTATGCTCTCGCTCGCTCCCCCCCCCCCCGGACCCCCACTTGGATAATCCATCCATTATCATTCGCTCCTAACCAGGCACTACAATTCATATGCTAGGTTTTATTCTCTCCACCAGTTCTAACCACATTGCAATTTTGGATTCACTGACACCTAAAATTCTTGCTGTAGATATTTCTAGATAAATCACATCGAGATATGTAAGAACCCAAACCTTCCGACACATTTTTTCCGGTTGAAACCATCGTGATGCTATCAGCTTTTTAGCCGCTGTGATACCAGATAAAACTAATCTCTTTAGCTGTATAGGGACTGCAAACTCAAAAACATCATTCAACAGCATACAGAGGGGTGTACAGGTATATTCAGAATTAAGAAATTTGATAATTGCTGGGACACTTCTTTCCAGAATATCTTAACTGGTGAGCAATCCCAGTACATGTGCATAAATGTACCCTCATCCCCATTTGTACAAGAGGAGCATTTGGAGTCTTGTTTAAGTCCCATTCTGTTCAATCTTATAGGAGTCAGGTATGTCCTATGAATATAGTTAAGATTAATTTGTTGATGGTCCGGGTTACGTGACGCAATTCGAGCGTTTGCCCAGACTTTTTCCAGGTCTGGTATATCCCTCCTCCAGACTAAGTCTAGGGGGAGGATTCCATACGAGGACGTTAGTAATTGATGATAAAAATCTGATACAAAACCTCTCGATGTCTCTCTTTCATAGAAGAATTTGTGGTATCTGTGGTGTTCAATTGGTATCCTTAATGGGACTCCATGAGCCTTCAAACATACCAATAACTGTGCGTAAAAATAATGTGTGGAACTGGTGAGATTACATTTTGTATGTATGTCTTTATATCTACAAAAACCCAGTTTGTTGAAAACATCTCCTAATGTGTGTATGCCCTGCTTTTCCCATTTAGGGTATCTTATAGGTCGTTTTCCAATCAGGAGTGCATTGTTATTGAATAGGGGAGTATGACTATGCCATTTATGTGGGTTAGAATATTTTTTTTGTGTTTCACGCCATATCCGGATCGCATGAGTAATAATGGGGCCAAATTTCAATTCGCATTGCTTAATTGATAATTTGGTGTATACTATGTCCTGCAGTCTATGTGGTGCTACTATATTTACTTCTAAGTTTCTCCAGGATACAGATGCTTGGGAATTAAACCAGGTTGTCAGTGGTCTTAAAGTGTACGCCTTAAAATAGTGGTAAAAATCTGGAAATGCCATACCTCCGTCGGCTTTGTAGTGTTGCATTTATTACTTTACATTTATTTTGGATTTCATGGTGGGTTTTTTGTTCTTGATTTATTGCGATGTTTCTTCTTGAATAGTTTAAAGAAGACTTGTCCGGCCCATGGGGACATTAACCTGTGAATTCGGGCTTTACAAATCAATTTGATTTGATTTAATATGCATTTATATGTCCAGTGATACAGGTATAAAGACACTATGGAAAGGCACTCTACTACTGGCCCCTGAGCAGCTAACAATGGAGGGATTAAAGCTGAGGTGCCTTGCTCAAGGGCACAGCGAGCAGGCACGTGCACACATAGAGCCCAACGGGTGCACAAGCACCTGCCCTTTTGTGCCTCATAAAAAAGTGCCCTTTTTATGCCAATTATTTTGACCATATTATTTTCTTTTTTACCTCCATATAGAGAGAGTGATCTGCAATCTGCTTGGGTTGGGGGTGCAATTCCTAACAGGCTCAACCATATGGATAAAAGTTCCCATATTATGTACATTACACAAACTAAAAACAGATATTACATTGCATTGATTACACAAACTAAAAACAGATATTACATTACAGTACACAAACTAAAAACAGATATTACATTACATTACACAAACTAAAAACAGATATTACATTACATTACACAAACTAAAAACAGATATTACATTACATTACACAAACTAAAAACCGATATTGTCTGAATTACTAGAAGAAAGAAATGCACCACCTTTGGCTGATAGTAATTTATTAATTTCTTAGGATTTCTTTTGGTCTAATAAATGTTTAAGGTTCTTAGATGGATCCCCTGCTGCCTCCTCCTCCTATTCCTCCTCCTCTTCCTCCTACTCTTCCTCCTTCTCCTCTTCTTTCTCCTCCTCCTCTTCCTCCTCCTCCTCATCCTACTCTTCCTCCTCCTCCTCCTCTTCCTCCTACTCTTCCTCATCCTCCTCCTCCTTCCTCCTCCTCCTCATCTTCCTCCTCCTCCTCTTCCTCATCCTCCTCTTCATCCTCCTCCTCCTGCTGCTTCTCTTCCTCCTCCTCCTCCTCTTCCTCCTCCTCCTCCTACTCTTCCTCCTCCTCCTCCTCCTCCTCCTCCTACTCTTCCTCCTCCTCCTCTTCCTCTTCCTCCTCCTACTCTTCCTCATCTTCCTCCTGCTCCTCCTGCTCCTCCTGCTCCTCCTCCCTCCTCCTCTTCCTCCTCCAAGATTCAAGATTCAAGATTCAAGAGTTTTAATTGTCACGGCATACAGGTATACAATGAAATGCGGCTGGTCTTGCCCGCGACGATGTGCAATACAGTGGTACAACATATAATAGAATCCAATAAAAATACAGTGGTACAACATATTAATAGAATCCAATAAAACAGTGCAATAAACAGGTACATGGTGTGCCATCTCGGTATCTGTACATTAGTATTTACAGAGCATATAGGACATGCTAGTTAGCTTTAGTAGTGCAATACACGCAATACTCCTCCTCCTCTCCTCCTCCTCTCCCTCCGTCTCCTCCTCCTCTCCTCCTCCTCCTCCTCCTCCTCCCTCTCCTCCTCCCTCCTCCTCTTCCTCCTCCTCCTCCTCTCCTCCTCCTCCTCCTCCTCCTCCTCCTCCTCCTCCTCCTCCTCCTCCTTCACCACGGGGAGCAGCGTACTGGCTCATATTAAATGGCAGGCCATGCATTATGCAGCAGCTTAGGCCCCAGCGCAGGATCTTCATGTCCTCGGCTGCAGTCCACTTGTCGCTGCTCTGATCGTAGTGCTCCACGTTGGAGATGGAGTGGAAGTTATTGTAGCCTCCGACCACGAAGAGCAGGTCGTCCAGCACCGCGATGCCAAAGCTGCTGCGGGGGGTGAGCATGTCGGGCAGGGCGCTCCAGGAGTCAGTCAAGGGGCTGTAGGCCTCCGCGCTACGCAGGGTGTGTTGTGCACAGTAATCCCCTCCCACCTGAGGACAGGACACATGAGAGGAATGTTTTAGGGTGCTTTCTCACTCACCATCGGGGTCGAATCAGCTCCGTTCCGTCTCGTGCCGTCTTTGGGTGCGAACTCCCCCCCCCCTCTCCCCCCTCTAGTTTGTGTACACACTTCAGTCTTGGTTCGCTCCGGGTTCTGTTTACGGTTTGCGTTTTGAGCGTGTAAGCTTGCCGTAGGCGATGATGTCACGCCTCGAAAATGTAAACACAGGAAGAGTGTTAACACGGCGGTGGAGACTGGATGCTGATATAAAATAAACAAATAACCAATAAATATGAAGTTATATTTGAACCTCTGTTGTCAAGCCTTGTCAATATAACCCACCCCCCTTTTCTCACAAATGGAACTGGTGTTGTGGAGTCCGCTTTTGAGCGTTTTCCAGGCTAACGCTAAGCTAACGGCTAACGCTAGTTAGCTTAGCCTATTACTAGTAACATTGCTCCCATCAATTATATTGAATGTCATTGATCTACCGGTCGATCACGGCCGACTGGTTGGGCAGTTGGGCACCACTGGTCTATAGAAATAAATGCATTCGAACAAGAAAGTATAGTAGACATAGCAATGGCAAACGCTAAAGCTAAGCTAACGGCTAACACTAGTAAGCTTAGCCTATTACTAGGAACATTGCTCACATCAATTATATTGAATGTCATTGATCTACCGGTCGATCACGGCCGACTGGTTGGGCACCACTGGTCTATGCATTCGAACAAGAAAGTATAGTAGACATAGCAATGGCAAACGCTAACGCTCGGCTAAGCTAACGGCTAACACTAGTTAGCTTAGCCTATTACTAGTAACATTGCTCGCATCAATTATATTGAATGTCATTGATCTACCGTTCGATCACAGCCAACTGGTTGGGCACCACTGGTCTAATAGAAATAAATGCATTCGAACAAGAAACCAATGTATAGACATAGCAATGGCAAAAAAAATTGCCAGGCCTAATGCGAGCCAGGGAAGTGTTGTGCTTTGTAACGTGGCTTCATGTTTTCAACCACTGAGCTCAGCTGTGAGGCTCCACATGCTTGTTTGGTTGAGGTCTGAACTCGCAAATTGTCCATAAATATAGTTTTTGTGGGTATTGTCCAGTAGTTGCTGTGTATTTTTATCTGCCCAAAATTCAAGCAAGTATCGACGTGTGTGTCAGCAAGTTGATACAGAAGCCTCCCGTGTTTTGGTACAAGCTTGTACACCACGCCCCCCGCTCCCACTGGTGCGCACCCGGAACCACCTATTTCAGCGGTCCAGGTTCAGCGCCCCCGGGGACGAATCAGCGTCCCCGGGGACGAGGGGGGAGCGTTCTCACTAGGACAGACACACCCTTTTTGGGTGCGAAGCGGCTGTGATTCGACCCCGAATGGTGAGTGAGAAAGGGCCCTTTGTGTGTGGTTAAGGCAGGCAGACACTGTATTAATCCACTTAGGGAAATGAGGGCATCACAGCAGCATTGCAATTCAAATTATACATATCTATAGAAATATCTAGTATAAAGCATTTGTCTCCGTGTGCACCTACCGCATAGACTTGTCCTCCGTACGCAGTGACTCCCACTCCGTTACGACTGCTGCTCATGGGGGCGATCAGTGTCCACTGGTCGGTGTCTGGGCTGTAGCACTCAGCTGTGGACACATCCTCCTTCCCGTTGAAGCCACCACAGATGTAAACCTGTAATAAGAAAGAATATTCTAATTCCATTTGATTTCATTCTACTTTAATTAGTGTGGGTGACCTGGCGAAGCCAGGTTGCCACCCACACTATTATAATCTATACTATTTTTATTTATTCTTCTTTATTCCACCGATTTTGCAAACAAAACTCCGCCCAGAGCGTTCGTGCCCCGTACACGTGAAAGGTATCAAAACGACCGGCTTGCTCCAGCTCACAGCGCTATTACTTTTCGGAAAGTTTCACCACACTGTTTGGCTACGAATCGACTTTAAACAGGAACATTTCGGTCCCATTGGAAATGCATTGCAAGTTAGAGTGGTGGAGTTGAAATAATTTTTTTCCACTACCTTGGGTAAATTGCGACAGTGATCTCAATTTTGGACTTAGAAAAAAAAAAAAACATCAAAACGATGACACGGCTGTCGGTTCGCTCACAAAATAAAAATAAATGGAATTGGACATTTCTATCTCAACTGATGACCATTTGTTTGAAGGTTCTCCTCCCCATAGACACCAATGTGTTCGCACTCTAAGAAAAGGCTGGTTTTATCGCTTTTCCCCCCTTCTGTTCCGATCGTCACCGCGGCCACAATTGTCGACGGAATGCCACAATATCGCACACAACCCTTCACCTACTCCTTGAAGTGCTCATGTGCGCTTCACAACGCTTCATCTCTTATCGTTTGCTTTTAATCATCGTGACAATGCAGTCATGCGTCTGCCCTCATTGAAATACATTCAAAGTGAAAGTGCATAGTCATTCGTGATTGCATCAGCTGATGCATGATTGCATCAGCCTAACAGGTGTGTGGCTCATGGCCCATGGCTACAGCTGACCTGCCAATGACCTCTCATGGACTTAACCCTTAATCGCCCTCTGTGTTGCAGTACTGAATTGCTTGACAGCGCCCTCTGTCTTGCGGGTTGTGTCATTGTACTCAGTAGGGATGTGCTCTTTCATTGGTCTATGTTGACCCATTGGACTCGGTAGGGATATCCTCTTTCATTGGTCGATGTTGACCACTCCCCCGATCCTTAGACCACGCCCCCTTAGGCCACACCCCCTCAGTGTATCTCTTGAACCGTTTGTCGTCGAGACTTGCGGGTTGTGCCATTGGACTCGGTAGGGATATCCTCTTTCATTGGTCGATGTTGACCACTCCCCCGATCCTTAGACCACGCCCCCTTAGGCCACACCCCCTTCGTCCCAAAAAAATTTACAACTCGGAAAAGTCAGAAACATTTCAAAAACTCGGAAAAGTCCGAAACATTTCTAAAACTCGGAAAAGTCAGAAACATTTCAAAAACTCGGAAAAGTCTGAACAATTTCAAACACTAGGAAAAGTCCGAAAAATTCAAAAAACTCGGAAAAGTCTAAAAAAAAATTTAAAACTCGGAAAAGTCAGAAACATTTCTAAAACTAGGAAAAGTCAGAAAAATTCTAAAAACTCGGAAAAGTCAGAAAAATTCTAAAAACTCGGAAAAGTCAGAAAAATTTCAAAAACTCGGAAAAGTCAGAAAATTTTTTTAAACTCGGAAAAGTCCGAAAAATTTAAAAAACTCGGAAAAGTCTCATTCCTGAGTCGTCATTTTAATACGTTTTTTTTGTTTGTCATAGAGACTCGCGAGAGACCCTCTCCCGTTGGCCGGCGGTGCACAGGCGTCACCCACACTTTCACAATTTCGCCCGCGCAGAATTGTCTAGTTGTCTGTTAATGTTGATGCACCAAAGGACCCAGACACATCTTTTGTATGTGCAAGCTTACTTGGCAATAAAGACATTTATGATTTCTGATCTAACGTTCCTTGTGTTCATCTACCACCATGTGTCCCTCAGTTCCACCCACCTTGCCCTGAAGGGCTGCTGCCCCGGCGCTGCTCCTGTGCTCCAGCATGGGTGAGATCAGTGTCCACTGGTTGGTTTCAGGCTCGTAGCGCTCGGCGGTGTTCAGCACGTGTCCGTCGTCCCCTCCCATGGCGTAGATACAGCCGTCCAACACGACCACGCTGAGCTCACTGCGGCGTGAGTGCATGGGAGCCGCCTGCAGCCAGCTGCGAGTGACGGGTTGGAACCTGCTCACACTGCTGAGACACTCATAGTCTACGCCGCCCCGGCCGCCGACGCAGTAGACCAGACCGTGGAGATAAGCGGTGCCGAATACCTCCTGGGGACTCTCCCCCTCAACGCTCCAGTCCATCCATCCACCGGCTCGGATATTGTAAGCCTCCATGGTCAGGCAGCCACCGCAGCTTCCGATGGCCAATAGGACCTCCTGGGGCCGGCGTGGGCCGGTCAGGGGGTTTGGGAGCCTGTCGGAGCCAGGGGGGTTCAGGACGCTGAGGATGAGGGGCCTGCAGTCGTGGCTGTCCCTCACCACAGGGTTGTTCTGGACGTTGCTCCTGAAGTAGTCAGGCCTCATCAAGCCCATGCGAACCTGGGAAGAGACAAGCAGACAGCGGGTACAACTTAGACATCGGTTGTAGACGGTTTCTGTTGCTAGGGGATAGTTTGGACACAAATGTTTGAGAACCACTGTACTAGGGAACCTAGTGTTGTTTTAATGTAATGCACAGTAATACAATTAGTTACCTTGGGCAGCAGCAAAGGGATGTGTGTTTTACGCTCCTCACGGGAGTGGTCGATCCAACGGAGGACGGCCTCGAACACCGTCTCCTCGCTCTTCACGTTCAGGTCATCCCTCTCGATGATGTCCACCAGTTGCTGCGGGGACAGCTCCACAAACTCCTGTGAGACGTTCAACATCTCCTCAAAGTGGCACACGATGAAGAGATGGACCTTGCGCATCAGGTCAGGGCAGCAGTAGATGTCCACGAACCTCCAGATGCCAACACAGTTTTCCAGAGACAGCTGGCCTTCTAGGAAGTCACAGCATGCTCGTACTATGCCAGTGACGAGAAGCTGGTCTGCAGCCACCAGAAGCTCTTTCACGTTCTCTGCTGTCACCAGCACAAAGCGTGTGTAGGCATACTCTATGATGAGCTGCATCATACCCGGGGACACCCCAGGGATAGTGTAGACTGGTTTCTCTGAGTCGCTCCAGCGAGTGAAGAGGGCTCTGTGGGACGCAGAGTATAGAGATATCTGATGAGTAAACAGTAAGCAACATTCTGTCATGTGTAGTTATTAGGGCTGACCCCTATTAGTCAAATAGTTGACTAATCGGTCGAAAGGAGCCGTAGTCGACTGCCAACCTCATAGAAGCGTGGCTAACGCTAATGGCACGCATACCAGAGGCCAACTGCCTAAAAAAACAGGCACATAGGCACTGAAAGAGGATTTCACCCATCTAATGAACACACTAGACTAGACAAATATCAAGACCAATTGCATGCTTTTGCAGAGGACAAGAAGCCTTCAGTCGACTGCTTCAGACATTAAGCACCCCCCACAGCCCAAATGGAATGATAAAAAAATATATATATATTATACTTTATTTAAAACAAATTATATAGTCGACTAATAGTCGACTAACGGCACATTTTGGCCAATCATAGTCGACTATCCAAATCCTTAGTCGGGGACAGCCCTAGTAGTAATATATTTTCACTGTAGAAGTATAGGGTCTTAGCACAGTAGAAGTATAGTATCTTTTTACAGTAGAAGTACAGTATAGTATCTGTTTAGTATAGTATCTGTTTACAGTAGAAGTACAGTATAGTATCTGTTTAGAGTAGAAGTGCAGTATAGTATATTTTTACAGTAGAAGTACAGTATAGTATCTGTTTACAGTAGAAGTACAGTATAGTATCTGTACAGTGCTGTTGACTTTAATAACCACATCACAGAACCTTCCCTCCAGAGAAAGTTCATTAAGGATTGTACAGGACATTGTTTCCTTTTCCATGTGGGGATTTTAAATTGTATCTACAGAATATATTCAAGCTTACAAACAAGTAGCCGGAAACAACAAGTGAGACCTTCTGAGAGAATTGTTGAATATATACTGCACACAAATGTTCTAGAATGTTCTATTATGACATCATACTGTGACATCACAACTGTTCTAGAATGTTTGATTATGACATCATACTGTGACATCACAAATGTTCTAGAATGTTTGATTATGACATCATACTGTGACATCACAAATGTTCTAGAATGTTTGATTAGACATCATACTGTGACATCACAAATGTTCTAGAATGTTCTATTATGACATCATACTGTGCCATCACAAATGTTCTAGAATGTTTGATTATGACATCATACTGTGACATCACAAATGTTCTAGAATGTTTGATTATGACATCATACTGTGACATCACAACTGTTCTAGAATGTTTGATTATGACATCATACTGTGACATCACAAATGTTCTAGAATGTTTGATTATGACATCATACTGTGACATCACAAATGTTCTAGAATGTTTGATCATACTGTGACATCACAAATGTTCTAGAATGTTCTATTATGACATCATACTGTGACATCACAACTGTTCTAGAATGTTTGATTATGACATCATACTGTGACATCACAAATGTTCTAGAATGTTTGATTATGACATCACACTGTGACATCACAAATGTTCTAGAATGTTTGATTAGACATCATACTGTGACATCACAATGTTCTAGAATGTTCTATTATGACAGCATACTGTGCCATCACAAATGTTCTAGAATGTTTGATTATGACATCATACTGTGACATCACAAATGTTCTAGAATGTTTGATTATGACATCATACTGTGACATCACAAATGTTCTAGAATGTTTGATTATGACATCATACTGTGACATCACAAATGTTCTAGAATGTTTGATCATACTGTGACATCACAAATGTTCTAGAATGTTCTATTATGACATCATACTGTGCCATCACAAATGGTCTAGAATGTTTGATTATGACATCATACTGTGACATCACAACTGTTCTAGAATGTTTGATTATGACATCATACTGTGACATCACAAATGTTCTAGAATGTTTGATTATGACATCATACTGTGACATCACAAATGTTCTAGAATGTTTGATCATACTGTGACATCACAAATGTTCTAGAATGTTCTATTATGACATCATACTGTGACATCACAACTGTTCTAGAATGTTTGATTATGACATCATACTGTGACATCACAAATGTTCTAGAATGTTTGATTATGACATCATACTGTGACATCACAAATGTTCTAGAATGTTTGATTAGACATCATACTGTGACATCACAATGTTCTAGAATGTTCTATTATGACATCATACTGTGCCATCACAAATGTTCTAGAATGTTTGATTATGACATCATACTGTGACATCACAAATGTAGAAGTACAGTATAGTATCTGTTTACAGTAGAAGTACAGTATAGTATCTTTTTACAGTAGAAGTACAGTATATTATCTTTTTACAGTAGACGTACAGTATAGTATCTGTTTAAAGTAGAAATACAGTATAGTATCTGTTTACAGTAAAAGTACAGTATGGTATCTGTTTACTAACCAAGCTAACCTGAACCAAACTAACCTGAACCAAGCTAAACTTACCTGAAATAGTCACTGCAGTCACACAGGAGGGCCTTGTGGGCGTTAAACTCAGTGCTGTTGACTTTAATAACCACATCACAGAACCTTCCCTCCAGATGCAGCTCATTAAGCATTGTACAGGACATTGTTTACTTTACCATGTGGGGATTTTAAATTGTATCTACAGAATATATTCAAGCTTACAGACAAGTAGCGGGAAACAACAAGTGATATCTTCACTTGGTCTTCTGAGATCTGAATACTTCTGAGAGAATTGTTGAATATATACTGTACACAAATGTTCTAGAATGTTCTATTATGACATCATACTGTGACATCACAACTGTTCTAGAATGTTTTATTATGATACTGTGACATCACAAATGTTCTAGAATGTTTGATTATGACATCATACTGTGACATCACAAATGTTCTAGAATGTTTGACTATGACATCATACTGTGCCATCACAAATGTTCTAGAATGTTTGATTATGACATTATACTGTGACATCACAAATGTTCTAGAATGTTTGATTATGACATCATACTGTGCCATCACAAATGTTCTAGAATGTTTGATTATGACATTATACTGTGACATCACAAATGTTCTAGAATGTTTGATTATGACATCATACTGGTGACATCACAACGGAACATGTTTGAGATCCATTTGAATAATTTAAATAATATGTTGACATTAAAAAAGAACAAATAAAATGATAAAAAACTACATAAAACAATGATACAAATTATAATAAAATATTTAAGTAAAATGTATAGAAATAAAGAAAAATAAGACAATGAAATAAAGATAATAATTCATTTAAAAGCTATTTTAAAAAGGTAAGTTTTGAGCACCGAGCCTGCTGTCCTAACAGACTTGGGGTCTGTAGGGTAAGCACTTATTCCCTCCGCCCTGAACATTTATGGAAAGTGTCTTTCAAGGATAAGTGAGCTCCTGCACTGATTATTATAGTTCAATATTCAATATTTGATCACCAAAAACCCCCAAAAAGCATTAAAAGGCCCCTCCCCGCCAAAAAAGGGCCCCCAAAAATAGCACAGGCCCAGTGCCCTTTTCAGCCTTTGAGCACCTGCCCCTCTAAAGTCCTGTGCACGTCCCTGAAGTACAGTATCCGTACACACCAACCACGGGGCGACAGTTTCTCAGGAGGTAGAGTGGTCGTCTGGCAATCCAGAGGTTCCCAGTTTGATTCCCGCACCTCCCGGGCAGCATGCCAAAGTGTCCTTGAGCAAGACACTTAACCCCTAACTGCTCCCGATGAGCAGGTTGGCACCTTGTGTGACCGATCGTATGTTACTCCTCTGCGTTGTGTTACATTTCGATGCCCTGAGGGAGTTTCGAACCCGGGTCGGCCGCACCACAGGGTACGGCATAGACCGCTGTCTATGTGTCTTTTAATTAAGGGGAAGTGAGTTTAACTTGCAGTACCGCTTACTGCCACAGTCACTAGACAACACACTGTGGTTATTACTCACGGACCTCCGGTACACTTGCATGGTCGGTGTGTGAATGTGTGAGTGAATGGGTCAAATCATATGTGAGCAACAAATTGTAAAGCACTATATGCTATAAATGCAGCCATTCACCATTCACCAATCAATCTCTGCGCTCAGACTCAAAAGAGCCTCCCCATTGGGTCAAATCAATGGTGGCTCAAAATCCCTGACCTTGATCTCTGCTAGACCCCACCCTGCAGCTCCTGTGTGGGAGCACTGGCCCTCCATACCTACACGAGTTAAAACCTACCATACATGTTGAATATCTGCTGATGTAAACCAGATCACACATGTTCAGTAACTCATCAACATCCTTTCTTTATCATACCTCGAATCACCAAAGTTATTGGTCGACTTGCCTTTAAATATAAAGCTCCAGCTGATTGGAACAAACTGCCTATAGTTCACTCAGATCTCTCACTTCTTACCGGTTATTTAATAAGACGTCTTTGTTTACTCATCTGCAGACTACTTGCACTTGTTCCTAATTGCATCTGATGTACTGTGTTATGGTTTACATGTTTACAGATCAAACTGTAATTTTTGATGTACACGTATATGGGAACATATATATATATATATATATATATATATATATATATATATATATATATATATATATATATATATATATATTGACGATCCTCTTGGGAGGAATCAGTGAGGACTGTGGGGGTGAGCTTGGGAGAGCGTCTGTCAGTGTATAAGTGTATTTTGTTGTCCTGTGTTTTGTTTTGTTCATGTTTTGTATTTTATGTTAACCCTCTCACTGCCATACTACCAAACAGTTAACCCTTTCACTGCGTCAATACACAGACGGTTAACCCTTTCACTGCCACACAACAGCAGGTTAACCCTTTCACTGCCACACTACAGAAGGTTAACCCTTTACTATCACACTATACCGACGGTTAACCCTCGGTAGTGTGATAGTAAAGGGTTAACCTTCTGTCGTGTGGCAGTGAAAGGGTTTTAAGGACCCCCTCGAAAACGAGATAGCATATCTCTTTTTTTTGTACCTACTTTTTCTCCCCCTTTTTTCCGTATTTTCTCCCATCCCAATTTAGTCGTTATGCCAATTCCCTTCCTGGTCGTTGTGCGCTTTTTGCCCCCTACTGTCGGCCTGGGGAGGGAGAAGACTATCACACGCCTCCTCCGATACATGTGGAGTCAGCCAGCCGCTTATTTTCACCTGACAGCGAGGACTCTCACTGGGGGAGCGTAATGCGTGGGAGGATCACACTACCTCCCCCAGTTCCCTTCCTCGCTGTGCAGGCGCCCTGACCGACCAGTAGGAGTCGCTGTTTACAACGACCAGGATACACACCCCGCCGGCTTCCCACCCGCTGACACTGCCAATTATGTTAGTAGGGGACGACTGACCAAGCCGGAGGCACCGCTGACAGCTGGATTCCATCCCAGAGTCTCTGCGGTGGTACAGTAGGCGAGTGCTTAGTCCACTGCGCTACCCAGCTGCCCCACGAGATAAATAAATAAATAAATGTCTAATTTTGGGCGGCTACGTGGCGCAGTGGGCACGGCGCTCGCAACGAATGCTGGAGACAGGGCTCGAACTGGATGCCTCCTGTTCGAGCCCCGCTCTCCACATTGCTTTCAGTTTAGCTGGTCGTCCACAGTAATACACATTGGCTGTATTACGGGGAGGGAAACTGAAGGGTGGGGATCGGGCGTTGTGGACAGCGACTCCTACAGGTCGGTTGGTGCGCCTGCGCAGTAGAATCAAGAAGCGACGGGGCGGGGCCCCTCCAAAGCCCAGACCCCCGACGCTGAAAGATCGAGCAGCGCAGGTGAAAAGATGCGCCGGCTGTTACCTCGAGTATTGTGGGAGGCAAGAAACAACGTTCGAAGACAGGGGAGGGTTGAATTGGACGATATGAAAAATTGGGATGGGAGAAAAATATAAAATGGGAGAAAAAGTGGATAAAAAAAAAAAAATCTAATTTGGAACTCTTCCGCTCTCCCCCTCAGGTCCGACCCGAAGCCCGGCCGCTCCCCCGCCGTGGAGGAGGACGAGGGCTTCAGCGACTGGTCCCAGCGGCAGGAGAGGCGCCGGCAGCAGCAGCGCATGCAGGAGCTGAGTCAAGGAGCGGAGGAGGAGGAGGAGGAGGACGAGGAGGAGGAGGAGGAGAAGACGTCCGGCGGAAGAAGAAGTGCGACGAACGCGGTGAACGGAGGAGCCGTCTCGGAAAAAAAGAATAATAAACTCACGTCCTCCTCCTCCTCCTCCTCCGCTCGTCTGCCAGAGAGACGGCCGAGGGAGCGGGACGACGGCGCGGAGCAGCAGGCGAGGAGGGCGAGCGAGAGGAGGACGGAGGAGGGTGCGGAGCAGGCGAGGAGGGCGAGCGAGAGGAGGACGGCGGGTGAGGAGCAGGCGAGGAGGGAGGCGGCGAGAGAGGAGGAAGAGCAAAGAAAGAGGGAGGAAGAGAGAAGATTGTCCAAAAAGAAGGAGGAGGATCAAATACCAGAGACGGGGGTAAGAGTTTAGATCTCGTGATCAAATCAAATTGTTATGTTGTACGTCCGTAGTATTTTGTATGTAGGTAGAGGTGTAGTAATAAGACTCCGGATACAGGATTACTCTTTAGCCTTTTAGTCAAGCATAGCAGGTTAGGTTACAGCAGGGTACATTCTGTTCTTATTCTCATTCTGCGTGTCTACTCTTCTTCTGCACGTAACATCATACAGCATCGTGGCCTCTTCTTCTACTGCTCCCCCTGTATCATTGTATCAACTACGCCCCATAGTGGAGACTCTTGGGAATACAGCTTCAGCTGTAATGTTAGAGAACACAACACAAATCAAATCAAATGTATTTGTAAAGCTAATGTCCCCATGGGGCCGGACACGTCTTCTTTAAACGAGTCAAGAACAAACATCACAATAAATCAAGAACAAAAAACCCACCATGAAATCCAAGATAAATGTAAAATAAACCAGACATACCCCACGTGGAGGTAAGGGAAAACTCACTAAAAACCGAGCAATAGGAAAAAAGCACCACAGGTGATGTGGAGGAGAGAAACCTTAGTTTGGGTTCCTGAAAAGCACTTTATAAATAAAATGTATTATTATTATTATTATTAGAAGGGTTGTTCAAGGGGGGATCCCCCTTCTTAGATGTCGGTGATAGTAGTGTTGCTACGGAGGATCGGTGGGTGGAGAATAAAACAGGTAAAAAAGTTGGTAAGTATGTACACAAATATGCAACTGGGGTAAATAGGAAAATGTTTGAAAGATTTAAATATAATAGAGCTAAGAAGAAGAACAACAACAACAAAAGAGAAAGCATATAGGGAAATGAGCGCTAATATGAAAATAGGATAAAGGCTATTAAATGTCAAGGCTCGGAGCTCAAAAACGAAATCTGATCTGAACTAAAGACTGGCAATTGTAGTTCAGTTCAGTTCAGTTATTTTTTATTTCGGGCTTTGGACGCATAACAACGGTCATTCCATAAATCGCCAAAGTTTTAGCTGCTATTGCAGCATTGTCCAATTGTCTGAAAGGGGCTGAAGGGAGAAGCACTAGGCTTGTTGGGCCCTACCCCTGAAGACTTACGTTTCTTTTTTTTTACTATTTTTTTTACATACATACATAGTACATACATATAGTACACATTACAGTACACATATAGTGCACATTACAGTACACATTACAGTATATATAGTATACCTGCAGTATATAATAGTATATATAATAGTATATAGTACAATACGGCACATATATAATGTGATATGAGATATATAGTACATGATATATACAATATAATATAGTACCATAATATAATAGTATATACTGGCAATTGTAGTATGTTGATTCATAGTCCCGTGATCGCAGCAGGTGACTTAAACTAGAAAATCTACACAGAACGATACACACGAGGCGCTGGACAGAAAAACAGGTGGAACAATATAAAAATAAGTTTGCTCACTAGATAACGCTCCCATGAACATTTCTTGGTATTACCACCACGTGTGATGATCCGAGAGCGTTATGCTATTTTGTTCTTTGTTCTTTGTTTGAAGTCTTACTCACATAATCAACGCTTTTCTGTGCACTTTTCATTCCACCCAGGTGGAGAAGAGAAAAGAGCTGAAGGTTTCGTGCACGACGTCCAAGGTCCTTCTTCATCAGGAGGCAAAGCACCGCGACACCAACGGAGGAGACGCAGCGGGCCGGGTGGCCGGGTCATCATGCACCGAAGCTAAAAGGGCTACCAGGTGGGTCTGGTTACATCCACGGTGACGCTCCTTTGGATGGTCCATTATACAGACAAACCAAATCTTTTCCAAGTAAAGATTTTTTATCCAAAGCGCTTTACAATTTTGTTCCTCACATTTTACCCGTACACTCACACATTCACACACCGACGGCGGAGGCGACCGTGCAAGGTGCCGACCTGCTCATCGGTGGAGCAATTAGGGGTTAAGTGTCTTGCTCAAGGACACTTCGACGTGCTGCCCGGGAGGAGTGGGAATCGAACCGGGAACCTTCCAATTACCAGACGACCGCTCTACCTCCTGGGTCACTGTCGCCCTAATGTACATTTTTTCTATCGCTTCCATGACTAAATAAATTAGGTGACTAGCGGCCATCATAGGGATTTTTGCCAACTATTAACAAATGATACATTTGCCTCCACTCTTTAAATCAAGTGCTTATTAAAGATCAAAGCACATCTGTAAATATGGTTGTGCCAGAGATGTGCTTACCGTTTCAAGAAATCACTCATTCAGTGTATTTAAAATAAGTACTAAGTACCGACGGCCCAGTGTTGTGGCACTCGACTCGGACTGATCTTCATGACGCGTGACTCGACTCGGACTGATCTTCATGACGCGTGACTCGACTCGGACTGATCTTCATGACGCGTGACTCGACTCGGACTGATCTTCATGACGCGTGACTCGACTCGGACTGATCTTCATGACGCGTGACTCGACTTGGACTTGGACTCGAGCTTCGACTGCATTCGGACTCGGAAGATGCAGACGAGGACTCGGACTTGTTCATTGATAAATAAGTAGGGATACCGATATTGGCTTTTTTACCGATACCGATATACCGATATTGTCCAACTCTTAATTTCCGATACCGATATCAACCGATACCGATATATGCAGGGTTTCCCCCAAAAAACGGAATAATTTCAGGTAATTAACATTACATATCTCTTGTCGTGTAATTAACACAACATTATGCATACTTTGACAATAAATAAAATAATAATTTGTTCTTACTTGCTTACCTGGGTAAATAAAGGTTGTAGAAATGTAAACACAATTTTTTTTTTTTTTTTTTTTTTTTTTATCGATACCGATATTTTCCGATATCACATTTTGATGCCGATATCGGCCGTCAGCTCTTTGACTGTGGAGTGGACTCAACCTGGATGACTCGGACTCGGACTCAAACACTGGGGACTCGAGACTCGACTCGAGATTTAGTGACTCGACTACAACACTGCTAGGGCCATAGTGAACGAATAATAATAATAATAATAATAATAATAATAATAATAATAATAATAATAATAATAATAATAATAATAATAATAATAATAATAATAATAATAATAATAATAATAATAATAATAATAATAATAATAATAATAATAATAATAATAATAATAATAATAATAATAATAATATAATAATAATAATAATAATAATAATAATAATAATAATAATAATAATAATAATAATAATAATAATAATAATAATACATCAATTTTGCATAGCGCTTTTCCGAATGCTCAAAGACACTTTACAGAGCAAAATAAACAATACACTTTTAGTAGAAAAAAAATGAAAATAAAAAAATTATATAAAAGGTGAGAGAGGAAGGCGTTCAAGGGTTAAACAGGTGGGTTTTGAGGGCTTTTTTTAAATGATGAGAGGGTGTCGTCTGCATGACGGATATGGTCGGGCAGGGCGTTCCAGAGGGTGGGGGCATCTGCAGCGAAGGCCCTGTCGCCCCCCCAGGTCCGGAGACGAGGGGGAAACTAGGGATGTCCGATATTATCGGCCGATATCGGCAGTAAAATGTGATATCGGAAAATATCGATATCGGTAAAAAAAAAGAAAAAAAAACAATAACAATATTTTTTTTTTTTACATTTATTTAACCTTTATTTACCCAGGCAAGCAAGTAAGAACCAATTCTTATTTTATTTATTGTCAAAAGTATGCATGTTGGTTTAATTCAACAACAAGAGATATGTAATGTTAATTTTTACTTTTTTAATAATAATAATAATAATAATAATAATA
Organism: Notolepis coatsorum; assembly: GCF_963971535.1. Lineage (NCBI taxonomy): Eukaryota > Metazoa > Chordata > Actinopteri > Aulopiformes > Paralepididae > Notolepis > Notolepis coatsorum. The sequence continues at coordinate 3,172,804 of NC_140182.1, forward strand.
ATAATAATAATAATACTTCGTTTTATATAGCGCCTTTCAGAGGACCCAAGGTCGCTTTACATAAGGGGGGGGGGGGGGGGAGATAACAAGTCAACAAACATAGTGGACAGACACAACACATACATATAAAGTGAGAAAGTTAGTTAATGATCATATTTTGCACAGATAATGCTTACATTTAGAAAGCCTTTTGAATGCATCCAGTGAAATTATTAGTTACCTGAAATTATTCAGTTTTTTTGGGGGGGGGGGGAACCCTGCATATATCGGTATCGGTTGATATCGGTATCGGAAATTAAGAGTTGGACAATATCGGAATATCGGTATCGGTAAACCAATATCGAGCATCCCTAGGGGAAACAGCAAAAATGTAAAGTCCTCTTCCTCTTCCTCTTCCTCCTCCCCGTCCCGGTAGCGGCCGGCCAGCGGTTCAGGAGCCGGTGGGGGCGGAGCAGGTGGCCCGGGAGGCGGAGCAGCTCAGACAGCGGCAGGCGGAGGCGGAGCGAGAGGCGGAGCAGCTCAGACAGCGGCAGGCGGAGGCGGAGCGAGAGCTGGAGGATCTCAACCAGAGGAGGGAGGAGAGGCGCCGGGTCCGGGAGGACGAGGAGCGCCGGAGGGAGGAGGGGGAGCAGCGACGCGTGGCCAGAGAAGAGGTGGGAGAGGGTTCAAGAGGGTTTTATTTGTCACACACTACTGTACACACACACACTACACACACACACACACTACAGACACACACTACACACACACACTACACACACACACACACTACAGACACACACTACTGTACACACACACACTACACACACACACACACACTACAGACACACACTACAGACACACACTACACACACACACTACACACACACACACACACACACACACTACACACACACACTACAGACACACACACACACACACACTACACACACACACACTACACACACACACTACTGTACATACACACACTACACACACACACACACACACACTACAGACACACACTACACACACACACTACACACACACTACACGCACACACACTACTGTACATACACACACTACACACACACACACACACACACTACAGACACACACTACACACACACACTACACACACACACTACAGACACACACTACACACACACACTACACACACACTACTCACACACACTACACACACACACACACACTACAGACACACACTACACACACACACTACTGTACATACACACACTACACACACACACACACACACACTACTGTACATACACACACTACACACACACACACACACACACACACTACTGTACATACACACACTACACACACACACTACACACACACACTACTGTACACACACACTACACACACACACTACACACACACTACACACACACACTACAAACACACACCACACTACACACACACACTACTGTACACACACACACTACACACACACACTACAAACACACACCACACACACACACACACTACACACACTACTGTACACACACACTACAGACACACACTACACACACACACTACACACACACTACTCACACACACTACACACACACACACACTACAGACACACACTACACACACACACTACTGTACATACACACACTACACACACACACACACACACTACTGTACATACACACACTACACACACACACACACACACACACTACTGTACATACACACACTACACACACACACTACACACACACACTACTGTACACACACACTACACACACACACTACACACACACTACACACACACACTACAAACACACACCACACTACACACACACACTACTGTACACACACACACTACACACACACACTACAAACACACACCACACACACACACACACTACACACACACTACTGTACACACACACTACACACACACACACACACACACACTACTGTACATACACACACTACACACACACACACACACACACACTACTGTACATACACACACTACACACACACACTACACACACACACTACTGTACACACACACTACACACACACACTACACACACACTACACACACACACTACAAACACACACCACACTACACACACACACTACTGTACACACACACACTACACACACACACTACAAACACACACCACACACACACACACACTACACACACACTACTGTACACACACACTACACACACACACACACACACACACACACTACTGTACATACACACACTACACACACACACACACACACACACACTACTGTACATACACACACTACACACACACACTACACACACACACTACTGTACACACACACTACACACACACACTACACACACACTACACACACACACTACAAACACACACCACACTACACACACACACACTACTGTACACACACACACTACACACACACACTACAAACACACACCACACACACACACACACTACACACACACTACTGTACACACACACTACACACACACACTACACACACACACTACTGTACACACACACTACACACACACACTACACACACACACTACTGTACATACACACACTACACACACACACTACACACACACACACTACACACACACACTACAGACACACATTACACACACACACACACTACAGACACACACTACACACACACTACTGTACACACACACTACACTACACACACACACACTACAGACACACACTACACACACACACTACACACACACACTACAGACACACATTACACACACACACTACACACACACTACACTGCACACACACACACTACAGACACACACTACACACACACTACACTACACACACACACACTACAGACACGAGACGTGCAGTGAGATGCAGGTGGCCTCGATTGTGCAAAAATACAAATAATAAAATAGAATAATAAAATAGAATAGTGATGATAAAAAGTCACACGAATAAAATTTGAATCGGAATCAAGAATCACGAATCAAGAGGTTTATTATTTGTCACATACATACCAGGGCATACAGTGAAATGCGGGCGGTCATGCCCGCATCGATTGTGCAAAATATACTATAATAAAAATAGACATACAAAAAATATATAATAGGTAAGACACAAGATATGCATGATGATACAAAAAGACATGCTAAGTTCCTGAGAAACTGGTTCCTATGTACACTATACTATACAATATACAATTTACAATTTTAACTCTAAATACAATACAATGCTAAGCATAAAGGTAATGAGTAATATATACAATAATATACAAATATACAGTTCTGTTTTTAAAGTGACATTTTTGTAGTGTACTTGTGTGTGAGAGTGTAAGTGAGGATGTGTGTGTGTGTGCGTGTGTGTGTGTGTGTGTGCGTGTGTGTGTGTGTGTGTGTGTGTGTGTGTGTGTGTGGCGTGTGTGTGTGTGTGTGTGCGTGTGTGTGTGTGTGTGTGCGTGTGTGTGTGTGTGTGTGTGTGTGTGTGTGTGTGTGTGTGTGTGTGTGTGTGTGTGTGTGTGTGTGTGTGTGTGTGTGTGTGTGTGAGAGTGTAAGTGAGGATGTGTGGTGTGTGTGTGTGTGTGTGTGTGTGTGTGTGTGTGTGTGTGTGTCTGAGAGTGTAAGTGAGGATGTGTGGTGTGTGTGTGTGTGTGTGTGTGTGTGTGTGTGTGTGTGTGTGTGTGTGTGTGTGTGTGTGTGTGTGTGTTCATGTGTGCTTGTGTGTGTGTGTGTGTGTGTGTGTTCATGTGTGCTTGTGTGTGTGTGTGTGTGTGTGTGTGTGTGTGTGTGTGTGTGTGTGTGTGTGTGTGTGTGTGTGTGTGTGTGTTCATGTGTGCTTGTGTGTGGAGAGATCACCACTAGGCTAGTTATGACGATAAGAATGAATACATACGACGTGATGTAGAGAGTAATATATAGAAGTCAGAATATAATACACTTCATAACTTCAACGGCCGATGAGAAAGTGAAAGAAGGATCCCTCTTAACCTCATTATCAATCAATCAATCAATCAATCAATCAATCAATCAATCAATCAATCAATCAACTGACTGCAGGAGGAGAAGAGGCGGATGAAGGGGGACATGGAGAGGCGGAGGTCGGAGGCAGCGGAGAGGATGAAGACCCTCGGGGCGTCCGCTGGGGACGGAGAGGAGTTCAGTCCCTTCAGTCCAAAGGGTTCCACCCACAAGGTGAGAGGGCTTTCTGTCCTGGCTCAAGAGCTGCTGACTGGTTTTAGATTTGACTCTGTAAAATACTGCTGACGTTAGGGCTGCCGCACGATTCTTGTACCCCTTGTACCGACCAGTAGGGGGAACATGCGCACAACAACCAGGGAGGGGAGGGGGGGAATTGGCATAACGACTCAATTGGGATGGGGAGAAAAGCATAGAAAATCAGGCGGAGAAAAAGAGGATACAAAAAAAAAGAATCGTCATCATTTAAAAAAGTTAAGTAAAAAGTAAAAAAAAGAAAAAGAAAAGTATCGTCATAATTTAGAAATTAGATTGCTTTGGTCTATGAATCGGGATCGCGATTTTATTTCTATTAATCGTGCAACCCTAGCTGACGTTGACAATTACTCTGACTTAATCGCCAAGAATGTCTACCGTAATATCTTCACTGTTGCAACAACAACAACAACAAAGACAAAACTGATAACAAATAATTGTGCATTATATCTTTACAGCCACTGTGCTCAGTTTCAGCTTGTAAGTTTGCTTGCGTGTGCGTGGCGTGTATTCGTACATGCGTGTGTATCCACCTCCTCCACCACATGTAGTGCATGTAGTGTTGTCACGGAACACGCCGAGGAGCGGAATTGTTGTGCCGTGTTTGTTTGATGTTGAAAACAAAAGATGTATGCAGTATGATGCTATTCACTCTGCCTATAATATGCCACCCTGTGATGCCAGTTGTTTCAGCATGCGTTCAATGTATACCCAGGCCATGGACGTGTTCTAACGGTTCGATGACAAAGAATGCCATCTGTCAATTCATAGTCAAACAAAAACCTCCTCCATAGATGGCTTAAATCATGTCCTCAAGTTCTGTCACCATGGGCTGTGTGAAATTATGTTTGTGATGCAGTTGTGCTTCGCAAATATTTGTGTATGAATTTGTCACCGCTTGACTTGTGCACGGCACTGCATGTCTTGACTTTCCGTCTATGAAAAGGTGGCTGGATGACTTTGTCGGGGTTAGGGTGAGGATTTATGGCTCTTGTGGAATCTTGTTTTATATGAACGATCACGTTATACAGGCGTTGGGTCTCGTTCGCCAACATTGTCATAAGATTTCTTGGAAGGTCATAAATGAAAGTCGACGACAATTACCCCCGGATTCACCAACGCGTGGAGAGGCTGTCTTAACTCGCCAAAAAGATCACGGCTGCGATGCCCAGAATGAGATGCGTCACTCATTGACAAACTTGAACGGGCGTTCCCGTTTTACTTCATTTGCATACAGACACGCCTGTCCAGCTCATTATAATGCGAGGGCAGGTGTGGAAATAGAGGTTCAGAATGGCCCCGTATTCAACAGGTAGCGGAAGCGCTTTGCGACGGATCAAATTTGATTGGATTCAAAATGTATTATCATCACACAGCACACTATATACCTATAGTGGAATAGACTGTATTAATATTCTATATTTATACCATCTTGTTGCGCGCTCCTGGCCGTGCACCAACATTTGTCCGATCTTTTGTCCTAAGTCCGTTGGTGAATGAGACCCATTGTGCTCTCTCAAGAGACTTGGAACAAGCGGGATTCATTGATGATAGCAAACGTATAGATGCCCTAATGCCATTTTCGAATGTAACGCCAGTAGCTGCGTTAGCTGTTCGCCAAACAAGCTAACAGCTTATCTGTGGTATATTGTGGTATAGAAGAAGAAGCCAGGAGCTAAACTCATTTCATGGCTGATGTCAAACGTTAATTCCTCTATAAACTTTGACTCGTTTTGAACCGACTGACTTGTCTTGGGTCTCTCGGAGGGCTTTGTCCTTGGCGCTGACATCGTGAGCCTCCCTCCGCCCGTGTGTGTCATCTCAGAGAGCCAACGAAGAGGGTTTGACAGCAGAGAGGATGTGCTCGGCGAGCGAGTCGACAGACTGGGCTCTGTGTGATTCCGGTCGGAGGTTTGAGCCTCGACATAAGGGATCCTTTTGTGCGGGTGGAACCAGAGCCTGTGAGCGTACTGCGCGGCCACGGCTACTTTCATGTTTGACCCCCCCGCTTGGAAACCAAGGGCAAAGGAAATTTGGACTCTGTCCTAAACTATGAGTCCTCTATGAACTCACCAAATCACAAGCATTTTTGTTAAAAAGAAAAGAAGATTTCTTTTTACTTTGAGGGATAAATGTAATGCTTAGCGTGTGGTGTGTTGACTCAGGGTGATGTCAATGCATCTGAAATGGAAGTCTCCCAATATTCTGGTTTCACTGTGATTAGGTCTGTCATTTCCGTCGATAGAGCAGGGTGGCTTGAAGTCGTCGAGGTGATAATAATAATAATAATAATAATACATCTATTTTATATAGCGCTTTTCCAGGTGCTCAAAGACGCTTTACATAGGATAGGAGCGGACAGTCCCGAGTATAGACACTGCACTGTTTGAATTGGATGATATGCCTCCAATCCGCTGCCAAGATGAACTGTAATAAATACCATACTGATCAGCCATTAGCCTGGCTTCAGTTGACTGAGCTGAGACGCAGAAGGCTTCCTCCACTCTCAGAAACAATAACCGTGTGCATCATCATCATCATCTTTTTCAGATCACGGTGAGAACGGAATCCTTGAATCGGTCGCTGAGGAAAAGGTAAACATCCCGGTCCCATTTTTGGCCAAAACAAAACCCATGAGACTCGGGTGCACACACTCCACACTCAAACAACCACATTGAAAACGGCCGCCTCAGACCCACTCCTCCTATCCGAGCTCCGGGAGGGTCATCAAAGAGAAGCCACCTATTCTCAGTCCTCGCTCCACAATGGTGGAACAAACGTCCCACCACAGTTAGGACATGCAGCCGAAACCAGACCAATCTTTCAAGATTCAAGAGGTTTATTTGTCACATACATACCATACATACCTACAGTGAAATGCGGGTGGCCTTGCCCGCTTTTATTGTGCAATAATACTAAATAATAAAATAGACATAATATACAGGTAATAAAATAGACATAAAATAGGCATGATAAAATAGACATGCTAAAGTCCTGAGATAGTGCAATACAATGTTAGCTACGGATTTAAGGCACTGGGTCCTATGTACACTACTATACAATATACAGTTTTTACTCTTTTTGCCGTCGACTAAAGACACACTTCTTCAACCAATATCTGAAATGAAAAAAAGAAAAAAAAAAAAAAAAAAAAAAAAAAAAATAATAATAAAATAATTAACAATAATAATAATAATAATAATAATAATAATAATAATAATAATAATAATAATAATAATAATAATAATAATAATAACCCTAACCTTACGGTCATGCACTTGTCCTAATATACTAACCTACACTCAGGGGTGTAAAAAGTACCCAGAAATTATACTTAAGTGAAAGTATGGGTACCGTCTCAAATATGACTCAAGTAAAAGTCAAAGTATCTGGCTAAAAACACATTTGAGTAAAAGTAAAAAAGTCCTACTTTTAAATGTACTTAAGTACTAAAAAGTAAAAGTAAATTTTCTTTTTAAAGGGATAGACCAGGGGTCTCAAACTCATTCCATCGTGGGCCAAGTTTTCATTTTAACTATACATTGCACCAGGTGAGTTAGTTGAAGAGGTGAGCCAATTAGTGAAATCATCAGCTGGTGTTCAGGCAAGGTTGGAATGAAACCAAGCAGACACTCTGCCCACAATGCGATAGACATTGCTGAAATGAAAGAACAGAGGACACTTTTTTTGCATTACAATTATTTAATGCACTTCTCCATTGAAGGTAAACTAACATGGACGGCATTCACATCACAGCATGAATAATATCACAATATTAAAAACAGAATGGTGTATCCTGAATAATATCACAATATTAACCACAGAATACTGGATTATCCTGAATAATATCACAATATTAACCACAGCATACTGGATTATCCTGAATAATATCACAATATTAACCACAGAATACTGGAGTACCCTGAATAATATCACAATATTAAAGACAGAATACTGGAGTACCCTGAATAATATCACAATATTAAAGATAGAATACTGGAGTAAACAGTATTCTGGAGTGTCCTCCCTCAAATCATATGATCTTACATCATCGACAAAGGTCGTTGGGCTTTTGACGAGGCCCCCCTGGTCCTGATGACCTGGCTTTAATGTTCTGGGTTATGTCATCATGTCCTGCTTTTGTACACATTCTACCTTGAATATTGTTTGATGAAGATAAACACAACCTTTCCCACAGAGGTCTGTTAATGTTAATATGTTACAGAGCTCGAAGGGAAGCTGATATCACTGATTTGTAGATCAATAGTAATTATGTAATTATGATCTTATGGTATAGAAACTATACATTTTCTACTACAGTACCCTGAATAATATCACAATATTAACCACAGCATAATGCGGATCTGACTGTCTATTCTTCTGATAGCAGGTGTTTAATCAAAGATCCCCGCTTTCTAGTGTTGCACGAGGACCAATCAGCATGGGTATGGGCGGGTTCATTTTCCATGGATGGGGATTTGATTGGCTGTTTACCTGCGGTCGCAGGATTAATAACGTTAACGTTAGTTCGGCCAGATAAACAATTAAAATATACTAATTAAAATGGTTGGACCTGTGAGATTTGTACTTTGTAGGTCTGCATTTTAAATGTAAGGAGTAAAAAGTATGTTTTTTTTCTCTGAAATGTAATGGAGTAAAAGTACAAAGTATACAAACCTAATAATACTCAAGTAAAGTACAAATCCCCCAAAACAGTACTTAAGTATTGTAACAAAGTACAATTACTCAAGTACTTTACACCCCTGCACTGTAGCACTCAACACTTTGATGAACATTGTTCCTCAGCTGATAGAGTCGTGCCCTTCCTTCCTGCTGACTTGTCGCACAGAACTTGTAAGTCGCTTTGGATAAAAAGCGTTCAGCTGAATGACTAAATGTCAAATGTAAACAAGGCCCTGCGACCCGGGGGTGCCCCCCCCCCCCCTGAGAACGCACAGCCCCCCCCCCCCCCCCCCCCCCCCCCCCCCTCTAAGAAGGCAGTTATGCCGGTCTCAAAGGACTGCTGTCTGAAAGTAAACATGGACGAGAGGGCCGAGCGGTGACCTCTCGACCTCTCTCAGTGCATCGCCTTCGTCAGGCGTGGTGGTGATTTATGGCTCCGGTGGTTAACTCCGACCAGATGCAGCAGAAGAGGCCGCTGCGTTCGTTCTCTCCTCCCTGCGGCCGCCTCTGGTGAAGTATAGAGCTGGTGGCCGGGACCCGGGACCCGGCGAGGCTCCAGACGGAGTGAGTCATCAGCGCTAAGGAGCTCTCGGCGGTTTCGTTTCGTACGGAAGCTGTGAAAATAGGAAGCAGGCGGCAGCTCTTCTCGGATTCCAGGCGGGACAGCTGTGAAAAGTATGACGTCTTTTTAAAGGTCGTCGGAGGACAACGGGCCCTTTGATGTCGGGCGGGGGTGGGGGGCAGAGGTGATGTGTGTAAATAAAGACGTGGTGGTAGCGATTCAACGCGTTGTCGAAATACAAAAGTGTTTTTTGCTGATGGTGACTTTTCCTTTTTCTACTGCCCTCCCTCCTCGTACAGAAACCGCGACGTTATTCAGCCGGCACACACGCACATCTATGGTATAATAATATAATATGATAATGATGTTAATTCAAGTTGGAAGAAAAAAGCTAATTGTGGAATGTTAAAGGACCGTACCAGTCTTTTTTGACATGTGGGTTCCAAGTCCTTCCTCTCACGATACAGACATCACTACTATGCCGTTCATTTTTCATAATCTTTTACCGTTAACTGTGAAAAAGTTGTAATTTTCAGCTGATTCACACCACTGGTGTGTTTAATAACCCTTTCACAACCACACTACTACAGAAGGTTAACCTTTCACAACCCCTTTGTCGTGTGGCAGTGAAAGGGTTAACCTTCTGTATTGTCGCGGTGAAAGGGTTAACCCTTTGGTAGTGAAAGGGTTATTAATGCATCCTCTCTGAGTGTGTCGAGGGGGGCGTGGCCTTCTGGTCATTGAAATTAGAGGTAGTTAATAATATGAAGCTTGAAACTAAAGGAATTCATGGGACCAGTGAGATCGGTTGCCAGGGGAGGGGAGTGTAACGAATGGGCCAATCAGGCGAACCCGAGTAGATTATGCAATGTTTTCAGGGAAGCCGATTGGATATCTGAAATGGTTTAATTCTGTTGATATCCAGGGGGCGTGGACAGAGATCAAAGAGTTGTAGTCCGCATTTTCACAACAGTTTCTAATTTGACATACAGTTCGTTCCGTTACAAAAATGTAACGAGAAAGAACACGATTTCCATTGTACTGAATCTTTAAGTGGAATAATAAAGTCACACGTCACGTGTCACATTAAAATAATCCCGGCGCCGTGCCTAAAGACACCGGTTATAATCTCGGAGGATTTGTTCTAACGACTCGCACGGCACGTGACTTTCAGGAGAACTCTCTCTCTCGTACAAACCGACTGAAATCCGAGTCATTCTTTCCAGATAGGAGTTTTTTTTTTGTGTTTAGGGAAACGTGTGTGAGGCCACTGGGTGTTTAGTCAGCTGGACGTGAGCTTTGTTTTCACCTCGGCTTGTTTGAGACTGAAGGCACCGTGTTAACAGCAGTTAGTCCAGTCCAGGGGTGTAAAGTACTCGAGTAATTGTACTTTGTTACAATACTTAAGTACTGTTTTGGGGGATTTGTACTTGACTCAAGTATTATTAGGTTTGTATACTTTGTACTTTTACTCAATTACATTTCAGAGAAAAAAAAACATACTTTTTACACCTTACATTTAAAATGCAGACCTACAAAGTACAGATCTCGCAGGTCCAACTATTTTAATTAGTATATTTGTTTCTCTGGCCGAACTATCGTTAACGTTATTATTTTATTTAAAAACAGCCAATCAAATCCCCATCAATGGAAAAATGTACCCGCTCATCATACCCATGCTGATTGGTCCTCGTGCAACACTAGAAGGCGGGGATCTTTGATTAAACACCCGCTAAGAATAATTTCATATCAAATGAAAACTTGGCCCACGATTGAATGAGTTTGATCCCTTGCAATAAAAAAAAGGTTTTTACTTTGACCTTTTAGTACTTAAGTACATTTAAAAAGTAGAAACTTTTAGACTTTTACTCGAGTGTGTGTTTTTAGCCAGATACTCTGACTTTTATTTGAGTACGATTTTGAGACGGTATACCCATACTTTCACTTGAGTATAATTTCTGGGCCTACTTGTTCCACCCCGGCTCCAGCCCAGGCAGCAGAATCACACTTTGAGACAACATGAGAGAGGGCTAAAGGTGGAAGACAGAGTCAACCAAATAGGGATGATGTGCCTAGTTCAGGTACAGCAGCTACTGTATCACTCACTGTGACTTAGGGGGCTTTCACACTCAGCCGTATTTCATTTGACTTGACTTAAGTCTTTGTTGTTTTGAACACAGCAACAGCTTCAAGAAGACTCAGCCTCCCGTCTTGCTCCCCCGCATCGACGACAAGCTGGAGCAGTACACCCACGCCATCGAGGTGAGTCACCCCCCCACCCCCCCAGCTGGAGCAGTACACCCCCCCCCCCCCCCCCCCCCCCCCGGAGCAGTACACCCCGAGAGACGATTTAGAGAAATGTGTCCATTGAGAATACATTGCAATTTGAAGTGAGGTGGACCGTGGTGTACAACGATGATGTATAGATATCTATATAGAACACTAGATAGCTTACCCGCGCTGCCGGCCAATGTAGAGCGACGTCGTCGTAGGGCCGCCATCTTGCTCGAGGCAGCTCAGCTACTGATAACATTCATGTCAACTTTTTTACTTAAAGGCATTTTTTTTTTTTTTTTTTTTTTTTTTACAAATCGCTTGAATCATAACCACGTTAATAATGCTTGTAATAAACCAACCCGTTTGTAAATCCGTCAATATTTCAGCGAGTTATGAGTATTTTTGTCTGTGCAGCTCACTCACCCCCTCACTCAAGGCTGACTCGAGCAAGATGGCGGCGGTTCAGTGACTCCGCCTTAAGCTATCTAGTGTTCTATATAGATATCTATGGACGTAACCACTACACCTCCCTATAGGTGACGCCTTGTCAGGGTCCGCCTCATGCGTGATGATGTACCTTGTCGTCACACATCAAAGTCAGGCGCGCCTCTTCAGAGCACCTGTCTGCTCTGTCATTAGGGGAAATACTTTATGGTCTTCTCAGGCAAGGCCCGGCTTGCTTTCTCGACACGTGAGTCATCCTTTCCCGGATGCACTCTTCAACACATGATTAGTAGTCGAGCAGAGGTTACAAATCTGTCCGGCACTGAAACTATTGCATCAAAACATGGCTCTCTCCACGCCGTATAGTTCTGTATCACTGTAGTAATAATAATATAATAATATATTTGATTTGTAGTGCGCTTTATAGTTGCGGAGCAAATCTCAAAGCGCTACGTTGTAAAAGAACTATAGGGCTGTCAACATGTATGCTTTTAACTCTGGAGATTAATTTAAATTATTTAAAGCGTTAAATTTGTTTTATCTAGATTAATCTATGGAGTGAAAAATGTCCAATATAATATAAGAAAGCGGTCTAGCTGAGTTGATGGTTTTGTTGAACATTTGTATTTCACAGGAGAGAAACTATATTCAAAGAAAGCTATTAAAATAGTCTTTGTGTTGATTTTACATTAATTCCATGATTTTACTCAAGTAAATATCTGTTACAAGCTTTAGTAGAAGAATGCGATTTTTAATCTAGATTAATCTACATTAATTACAGAAAATTGTGAGCAGCACTAAAAAGAACATAAAAGCTAGCAAGAGAGTAAAAAAAGAGAAGGTAAAATTAAGATTAAGATTAAAACTAGTAAGGAGTAAAAAGAACACTAGAACTAGTAAAAGAGTAGACATTTTATTTTTTATATAAAAAATAAATAAATAGGCTACATAAATTAAGAAGGGCTAAAACTGGTAAAAGAACAAAAAATTTGTGGAGCTAAAACTAGATACAAATCAACAAAAGGCTCTATTAAAAAGATGAGCTTTTAGGCCCTTTTTAAAAGCCTCCCCAGTCTGTGGTGCTCTCAGGTGGTCAGGGAGAGCGTTCCCCAGTCTGTGGTGCTCTCAGGTGGTCAGGGAGAGTGTTCCCCAGTCTGTGGTGCTCTCAGGTGGTCAGGGAGAGCGTTCCCCAGTCTGTGGTGCTCTCAGGTGGTCAGGGAGAGTGTTCCACAGTCTGTGGTGCTCTCAGGTGGTCAGGGAGAGTGTTCCACAGTCTGTGGTGCTCTCAGGTGGTCAGGGAGAGCGTTCCCCAGTCTGTGGTGCTCTCAGGTGGTCGGGGAGAGTGTTCTACAGTCTGTGGTGCTCTCAGGTGGTCAGGGAGAGTGTTCCCCAGTCTGTGGTGCTCTCAGGTGGTCAGGGAGAGTGTTCTACAGTCTGTGATGCTCTCAGGTGGTCAGGGAGAGTGTTCTACAGTCTGTGGTGCTCTCAGGTGGTCAGGGAGAGTGTTCCCCAGTCTGTGGTGCTCTCAGGTGGTCAGGGAGAGTGTTCCCCAGTCTGTGGTGCTCTCAGGTGGTCAGGGAGAGTGTTCCCCAGTCTGTGGTGCTCTCAGGTGGTCAGGGAGAGTGTTCCACAGTCTGTGGTGCTCTCAGGTGGTCAGGGAGAGCGTTCCCCAGTCTGTGGTGCTCTCAGGTGGTCAGGGAGAGTGTTCTACAGTCTGTGGTGCTCTCAGGTGGTCAGGGAGAGTGTTCTACAGTCTGTGGTGCTCTCAGGTGGTCAGGGAGAGCGTTCCCCAGTCTGTGGTGCTCTCAGGTGGTCAGGGAGAGCGTTCCCCAGTCTGTGGTGCTCTCAGGTGGTCGGGGAGAGTGTTCCCCAGTCTGTGGTGCTCTCAGGTGGTCAGGGAGAGTGTTCCCCAGTCTGTGGTGCTCTCAGGTGGTCAGGGAGAGCGTTCCCCAGTCTGTGGTGCTCTCAGGTGGTCAGGGAGAGTGTTCCCCAGTCTGTGGTGCTCTCAGGTGGTCAGGGAGAGCGTTCCCCAGTCTGTGGTGCTCTCAGGTGGTCAGGGAGAGCGTTCCCCAGTCTGTGGTGCTCTCAGGTGGTCAGGGAGAGTGTTCCCCAGTCTGTGGTGCTCTCAGGTGGTCAGGGAGAGCGTTCCCCAGTCTGTGGTGCTCTCAGGTGGTCAGGGAGAGTGTTCCACAGTCTGTGGTGCTCTCAGGTGGTCAGGGAGAGTGTTCCCCAGTCTGTGGTGCTCTCAGGTGGTCAGGGAGAGTGTTCCACAGTCTGTGGTGCTCTCAGGTGGTCAGGGAGAGTGTTCCCCAGTCTGTGGTGCTCTCAGGTGGTCAGGGAGAGTGTTCCACAGTCTGTGGTGCTCTCAGGTGGTCAGGGAGAGCGTTCCCCAGTCTGTGGTGCTCTCAGGTGGTCAGGGAGAGCGTTCCCCAGTCTGTGGTGCTCTCAGGTGGTCGGGGAGAGTGTTCCCCAGTCTGTGGTGCTCTCAGGTGGTCAGGGAGAGTGTTCCCCAGTCTGTGGTGCTCTCAGGTGGTCAGGGAGAGTGTTCCCCAGTCTGTGGTGCTCTCAGGTGGTCAGGGAGAGCGTTCCCCAGTCTGTGGTGCTCTCAGGTGGTCAGGGAGAGTGTTCTACAGTCTGTGGTGCTCTCAGGTGGTCAGGGAGAGTGTTCCCCAGTCTGTGGTGCTCTCAGGTGGTCAGGGAGAGCGTTCCCCAGTCTGTGGTGCTCTCAGGTGGTCAGGGAGAGCGTTCCCCAGTCTGTGGTGCTCTCAGGTGGTCAGGGAGAGCGTTCCCCAGTCTGTGGTGCTCTCAGGTGGTCAGGGAGAGTGTTCTACAGTCTGTGGTGCTCTCAGGTGGTCAGGGAGAGTGTTCCCCAGTCTGTGGTGCTCTCAGGTGGTCAGGGAGAGTGTTCTACAGTCTGTGGTGCTCTCAGGTGGTCAGGGAGAGTGTTCTACAGTCTGTGGTGCTCTCAGGTGGTCAGGGAGAGTGTTCTACACTCTGTGGTGCTCCTAGGTGGTCGGGGAGAGTGTTCCACAGTCTGTGGTGCTCTCAGGTGGTCAGGGAGAGTGTTCTACAGTCTGTGGTGCTCTCAGGTGGTCAGGGAGAGTGTTCCATAGTCTGTGGTGCTCTCAGGTGGTCAGGGAGAGTGTTCCACAGTCTGTGGTGCTCTCAGGTGGTCAGGGAGAGTGTTCTACAGTCTGTGGTGCTCTCAGGTGGTCAGGGAGAGCGTTCTACAGTCTGTGGTGCTCTCAGGTGGTCAGGGAGAGTGTTCCACAGTCTGTGGTGCTCTCAGGTGGTCAGGGAGAGTGTTCCACAGTCTGTGTTGCTCTCAGGTGGTCAGGGAGAGTGTTCCCCAGTCTGTGGTGCTCTCAGGTGGTCAGGGAGAGTGTTCTACACTCTGTGGTGCTCTCAGGTGGTCAGGGAGAGTGTTCCCCAGTCTGTGGTGCTCTCAGGTGGTCAGGGAGAGTGTTCTACAGTCTGTGGTGCTCTCAGGTGGTCAGGGAGAGTGTTCTACAGTCTGTGGTGCTCTCAGGTGGTCAGGGAGAGTGTTCCACAGTCTGTGGTGCTCTCAGGTGGTCAGGGAGAGTGTTCTACAGTCTGTGGTGCTCTCAGGTGGTCAGGGAGAGTGTTCTACAGTCTGTGGTGCTCTCAGGTGGTCAGGGAGAGCGTTCTACAGTCTGTGGTGCTCTCAGGTGGTCAGGGAGAGTGTTCTACAGTCTGTGGTGCTCTCAGGTGGTCAGGGAGAGTGTTCTACAGTCTGTGGTGCTCTCAGGTGGTCGGGGAGAGTGTTCCACAGTCTGTGGTGCTCTCAGGTGGTCAGGGAGAGTGTTCTACAGTCTGTGGTGCTCTCAGGTGGTCAGGGAGAGTGTTCTACAGTCTGTGGTGCTCTCAGGTGGTCAGGGAGAGTGTTCTACAGTCTGTGGTGCTCTCAGGTGGTCAGGGAGAGTGTTCTACAGTCTGTGGTGCTCTCAGGTGGTCAGGGAGAGTGTTCCCCAGTCTGTGGTGCTCTCAGGTGGTCAGGGAGAGTGTTCCCCAGTCTGTGGTGCTCTCAGGTGGTCAGGGAGAGTGTTCTACAGTCTGTGGTGCTCTCAGGTGGTCAGGGAGAGTGTTCTACAGTCTGTGGTGCTCTCAGGTGGTCGGGGAGAGTGTTCTACAGTCTGTGGTGCTCTCAGGTGGTCAGGGAGAGTGTTCTACAGTCTGTGGTGCTCTCAGGTGGTCGGGGAGAGTGTTCCCCAGTCTGTGGTGCTCTCAGGTGGTCAGGGAGAGCGTTCCCCAGTCTGTGGTGCTCTCAGGTGGTCAGGGAGAGCGTTCCCCAGTCTGTGGTGCTCTCAGGTGGTCAGGGAGAGCGTTCTACAGTCTGTGGTGCTCTCAGGTGGTCAGGGAGAGTGTTCTACAGTCTGTGGTGCTCTCAGGTGGTCAGGGAGAGCGTTCCACAGTCTGTGGTGCTCTCAGGTGGTCAGGGAGAGTGTTCCCCAGTCTGTGGTGCTCTCAGGTGGTCAGGGAGAGTGTTCTACAGTCTGTGGTGCTCTCAGGTGGTCAGGGAGAGCGTTCCCCAGTCTGTGGTGCTCTCAGGTGGTCAGGGAGAGTGTTCCACAGTCTGTGGTGCTCTCAGGTAGTCAGGGAGAGTGTTCCACAGTCTGTGGTGCTCTCAGGTGGTCAGGGAGAGTGTTCCACAGTCTGTGGTGCTCTCAGGTGGTCAGGGAGAGTGTTCCCCAGTCTGTGGTGCTCTCAGGTGGTCAGGGAGAGTGTTCTACAGTCTGTGGTGCTCTCAGGTGGTCAGGGAGAGTGTTCCACAGTCTGTGGTGCTCTCAGGTAGTCAGGGAGAGTGTTCTACAGTCTGTGGTGCTCTCAGGTGGTCAGGGAGAGCGTTCTACAGTCTGTGGTGCTCTCAGGTGGTCAGGGAGAGTGTTCCACAGTCTGTGGTGCTCTCAGGTGGTCAGGGAGAGTGTTCCACAGTCTGTGGTGCTCTCAGGTAGTCAGGGAGAGTGTTCTACAGTCTGTGGTGCTCTCAGGTGGTCAGGGAGAGCGTTCTACAGTCTGTGGTGCTCTCAGGTGGTCAGGGAGAGTGTTCCCCAGTCTGTGGTGCTCTCAGGTGGTCAGGGAGAGTGTTCCACAGTCTGTGGTGCTCTCAGGTGGTCAGGGAGAGTGTTCCCCAGTCTGTGGTGCTCTCAGGTGGTCAGGGAGAGTGTTCTACAGTCTGTGGTGCTCTCAGGTGGTCAGGGAGAGTGTTCTACAGTCTGTGGTGCTCTCAGGTGGTCAGGGAGAGTGTTCTACAGTCTGTGGTGCTCTCAGGTGGTCGGGGAGAGTGTTCTACAGTCTGTGGTGCTCTCAGGTGGTCAGGGAGAGTGTTCCCCAGTCTGTGGTGCTCTCAGGTGGTCAGAGAGAGTGTTCCCCAGTCTGTGGTGCTCTCAGGTGGTCGGGGAGAGTGTTCCCCAGTCTGTGGTGCTCTCAGGTGGTCAGGGAGAGTGTTCCACAGTCTGTGGTGCTCTCAGGTGGTCAGGGAGAGTGTTCTACAGTCTGTGGTGCTCTCAGGTGGTCAGGGAGAGTGTTCCCCAGTCTGTGGTGCTCTCAGGTGGTCAGGGAGAGTGTTCCCCAGTCTGTGGTGCTCTCAGGTGGTCAGGGAGAGTGTTCTACAGTCTGTGGTGCTCTCAGGTGGTCAGGGAGAGTGTTCCCCAGTCTGTGGTGCTCTCAGGTGGTCAGGGAGAGCGTTCCCCAGTCTGTGGTGCTCTCAGGTGGTCAGGGAGAGTGTTCCCCAGTCTGTGGTGCTCTCAGGTGGTCAGGGAGAGTGTTCTACAGTCTGTGGTGCTCTCAGGTGGTCAGGGAGAGTGTTCCCCAGTCTGTGGTGCTCTCAGGTGGTCAGGGAGAGTGTTCCACAGTCTGTGGTGCTCTCAGGTGGTCAGGGAGAGTGTTCCCCAGTCTGTGGTGCTCTCAGGTGGTCAGGGAGAGTGTTCCCCAGTCTGTGGTGCTCTCAGGTGGTCAGGGAGAGTGTTCCCCAGTCTGTGGTGCTCTCAGGTGGTCAGGGAGAGCGTTCCCCAGTCTGTGGTGCTCTCAGGTGGTCAGGGAGAGTGTTCCCCAGTCTGTGGTGCTCTCAGGTGGTCAGGGAGAGTGTTCTACAGTCTGTGGTGCTCTCAGGTGGTCAGGGAGAGTGTTCTACAGTCTGTGGTGCTCTCAGGTGGTCAGGGAGAGTGTTCCACAGTCTGTGGTGCTCTCAGGTGGTCAGGGAGAGCGTTCTACAGTCTGTGGTGCTCTCAGGTGGTCGGGGAGAGTGTTCTACAGTCTGTGGTGCTCTCAGGTGGTCAGGGAGAGTGTTCCACAGTCTGTGGTGCTCTCAGGTGGTCAGGGAGAGCGTTCTACAGTCTGTGGTGCTCTCAGGTGGTCAGGGAGAGTGTTCCCCAGTCTGTGGTGCTCTCAGGTGGTCAGGGAGAGCGTTCTACAGTCTGTGGTGCTCTCAGGTGGTCAGGGAGAGTGTTCCCCAGTCTGTGGTGCTCTCAGGTGGTCAGGGAGAGCGTTCCCCAGTCTGTGGTGCTCTCAGGTGGTCAGGGAGAGTGTTCCCCAGTCTGTGGTGCTCTCAGGTGGTCAGGGAGAGTGTTCCCAGTCTGTGGTGCTCTCAGGTGGTCAGGGAGAGTGTTCCCCAGTCTGTGGTGCTCTCAGGTGGTCAGGGAGAGTGTTCCCCAGTCTGTGGTGCTCTCAGGTGGTCAGGGAGAGTGTTCCACAGTCTGTGGTGCTCTCAGGTGGTCAGGGAGAGTGTTCTACAGTCTGTGGTGCTCTCAGGTGGTCAGGGAGAGTGTTCCCCAGTCTGTGGTGCTCTCAGGTGGTCAGGGAGAGTGTTCCCCAGTCTGTGGTGCTCTCAGGTGGTCAGGGAGAGTGTTCTACAGTCTGTGGTGCTCTCAGGTGGTCAGGGAGAGTGTTCCCCAGTCTGTGGTGCTCTCAGGTGGTCAGGGAGAGCGTTCCCCAGTCTGTGGTGCTCTCAGGTGGTCAGGGAGAGTGTTCCCCAGTCTGTGGTGCTCTCAGGTGGTCAGGGAGAGCGTTCTACAGTCTGTGGTGCTCTCAGGTGGTCAGGGAGAGTGTTCCCCAGTCTGTGGTGCTCTCAGGTGGTCAGGGAGAGCGTTCCCCAGTCTGTGGTGCTCTCAGGTGGTCAGGGAGAGTGTTCCCCAGTCTGTGGTGCTCTCAGGTGGTCAGGGAGAGTGTTCTACAGTCTGTGGTGCTCTCAGGTGGTCAGGGAGAGTGTTCTACAGTCTGTGGTGCTCTCAGGTGGTCAGGGAGAGTGTTCCCCAGTCTGTGGTGCTCTCAGGTGGTCAGGGAGAGCGTTCTACAGTCTGTGGTGCTCTCAGGTGGTCAGAGAGAGTGTTCCCCAGTCTGTGGTGCTCTCAGGTGGTCAGGGAGAGTGTTCCCCAGTCTGTGGTGCTCTCAGGTGGTCAGGGAGAGTGTTCCCCAGTCTGTGGTGCTCTCAGGTGGTCAGGGAGAGTGTTCCCCAGTCTGTGGTGCTCTCAGGTGGTCAGGGAGAGTGTTCCCCAGTCTGTGGTGCTCTCAGGTGGTCAGGGAGAGTGTTCCACAGTCTGTGGTGCTCTCAGGTGGTCAGGGAGAGTGTTCCCCAGTCTGTGGTGCTCTCAGGTGGTCAGGGAGAGTGTTCCACAGTCTGTGGTGCTCTCAGGTGGTCAGGGAGAGCATTCCCCAGTCTGTGGTGCTCTCAGGTGGTCAGGGAGAGTGTTCCCCAGTCTGTGGTGCTCTCAGGTGGTCGGGGAGAGTGTTCTACAGTCTGTGGTGCTCTCAGGTGGTCAGGGAGAGTGTTCTACAGTTTGTGGTGCTCTCAGGTGGTCAGGGAGAGCGTTCCCAGTCTGTGGTGCTCTCAGGTGGTCAGGGAGAGTGTTCTACAGTCTGTGGTGCTCTCAGTTGGTCAGGGAGAGTGTTCCCCAGTCTGTGGTGCTCTCAGGTGGTCAGGGAGAGTGTTCCCCAGTCTGTGGTGCTCTCAGGTGGTCAGGGAGAGTGTTCTACAGTCTGTGGTGCTCTCAGTTGGTCAGGGAGAGTGTTCCCCAGTCTGTGGTGCTCTCAGGTGGTCAGGGAGAGTGTTCTACAGTCTGTGGTGCTCTCAGGTGGTCAGGGAGAGTGTTCCCCAGTCTGTGGTGCTCTCAGGTGGTCAGGGAGAGTGTTCCCCAGTCTGTGGTGCTCTCAGGTGGTCAGGGAGAGTGTTCTACAGTCTGTGGTGCTCTCAGGTGGTCAGGGAGAGTGTTCTACAGTCTGTGGTGCTCTCAGGTGGTCAGGGAGAGTGTTCTACAGTCTGTGGTGCTCTCAGGTGGTCAGGGAGAGTGTTCTACAGTCTGTGGTGCTCTCAGGTGGTCAGGGAGAGTGTTCCCCAGTCTGTGGTGCTCTCAGGTGGTCAGGGAGAGCGTTCTACAGTCTGTGGTGCTCTCAGGTGGTCAGGGAGAGCGTTCCCCAGTCTGTGGTGCTCTCAGGTGGTCAGGGAGAGTGTTCCCCAGTCTGTGGTGCTCTCAGGTGGTCAGGGAGAGTGTTCCCCAGTCTGTGGTGCTCTCAGGTGGTCAGGGAGAGTGTTCCCCAGTCTGTGGTGCTCTCAGGTGGTCAGGGAGAGTGTTCTACAGTCTGTGGTGCTCTCAGGTGGTCGGGGAGAGTGTTCTACAGTCTGTGGTGCTCTCAGGTGGTCAGGGAGAGCGTTCTACAGTCTGTGGTGCTCTCAGGTGGTCAGGGAGAGTGTTCCCCAGTCTGTGGTGCTCTCAGGTGGTCAGGGAGAGTGTTCCACAGTCTGTGGTGCTCTCAGGTGGTCAGGGAGAGTGTTCTACAGTCTGTGGTGCTCTCAGGTGGTCAGGGAGAGTGTTCCACAGTCTGTGGTGCTCTCAGGTGGTCAGGGAGAGTGTTCTACAGTCTGTGGTGCTCTCAGGTGGTCAGGGAGAGCGTTCTACAGTCTGTGGTGCTCTCAGGTGGTCAGGGAGAGCGTTCCCCACACTGGGAGCCCGGTCTATAATCCATCTCTCTCGCTCTCTCTCTCTCTCTCTCTCTCTCTCTCTCTCTCTCTCTCTCTCTCTCTCTCTCTCTCTCTCTCTCTCTCTCTCTCTCTCTCTCTCTCTCTCTCTCTCTCTCTCTCTCTCTCTCTCTCTCTCTCTGTTCACTGTCCCCAATATGTTGATTAAAGGTAGACTCTGTAATGCTGTTAAACAGCGACCTCTAGAATAGAATAGAATAGAATAGAATAGATGTTTTGGTCTGATGTGGCGACAGTGGCTCAGGAGGTAAGGCAGTTGTCTGGTAATCCGGAGGTTCCCGGTTCGATTCCCGCTCCTCCCGGGCAGCGTGTCAAAGTGTCCTTGAGCAAGACACTTAACCCCTAATTGCATGGTCGCCTCCGCCGTCGGTGTGTGAATGTGTGAGTGAATGGGTAAAAATTTGAGGAACAACTTGTAAAGCGCTTTGGATAAAAGCTGCTATATATGAAATGCAGCCATTTACCATTTAGCATGTGGGATGGATTTGGGTATTGGGAGAGGGGTTGCTATTTCTGGCCACGCCTCAGGTTCTGCCAAGAGAAGCCTGGAGGAATTCACAGTATAATAAGTCACTAAACTCCAATCCAATTTCAGACCAAAAAAAGAAGAAGATCGAAACAAAGTGGGGCTCTTTTGCCTAGAGGTCCCCGTTTGACAACGTTACAGCTTCTCCCTTTAATGGCACTGTGTGATGTCGAGGTATGTCAATAGGGAGGTGTAGTCTGACGTCACTCTGGACCGCCTGCGAGGTCCACCCCTATGGGGAGGTGTAGTCTGACGTCACTCTGGAGCGCCCGCGAGGTCCACCCGTATAGGGAGGTGTAGTCTGACGTCACTCTGGAGCGCCCGCGAGGTCCACCCCTATAGGGAGGTGTAGTGTGACGTCACTCTGGAGCGCCCGCGAGGTCCACCCCTATAGGGAGGTGTAGTGTGACGTCACTCTGGAGCGCCCGCGAGGTCCACCCCTATAGGGAGGTGTAGTGTGACGTCACTCTGGAGCGCCCGCGAGGTCCACCCGTATAGGGAGGTGTAGTCTGACGTCACTCTGGACCGCCTGCGAGGTCCACCCCTATAGGGAGGTGTAGTCTGACGTCACTCTGGACCGCCTGCGAGGTCCACCCCTATGGGGAGGTGTAGTCTGACGTCACTCTGGAGCGCCCGCGAGGTCCACCCCTATAGGGAGGTGTAGTGTGACGTCACTCTGGAGCGCCCGCGAGGTCCACCCCTATAGGGAGGTGTAGTGTGACGTCACTCTGGAGCGCCCGCGAGGTCCACCCCTATAGGGAGGTGTAGTGTGACGTCACTCTGGAGCGCCCGCGAGGTCCACCCCTATAGAGAGGTGTAGTCTGACGTCACTCTGGAGCGCCTGCGAGGTCCACCCCTATAGGGAGGTGTAGTCTGACGTCACTCTGGAGCGCCCGCGAGGTCCACCCGTATAGGGAGGTGTAGTCTGACGTCACTCTGGAGCGCCCGCGAGGTCCACCCCTATAGGGAGGTGTAGTCTGACGTCACTGTGGAGCGCCCGCGAGGTCCACCCCTATAGGGAGGTGTAGTGTGACGTCACTCTGGAGCGCCCGCGAGATCCACCCCTATAGGGAGGTGTAGTCTGACGTCACTGTGGAGCGCCCGCGAGGTCCACCCCTATAGGGAGGTGTAGTCTGACGTCACTGTGGAGCGCCCGCGAGGTCCACCCGTATAGGGAGGTGTAGTCTGACGTCACTGTGGAGCGCCCGCGAGGTCCACCCCTATAGGGAGGTGTAGTCTGACGTCACTGTGGAGCGCCCGCAAGGTCCACCCCTATAGGGAGGTGTAGTGTGACGTCACTCTGGAGCGCCCGCGAGATCCACCCGTCTAGGGATTCATCATTGGGAAAATGGATTATCAGCTATTGTAACAATTCTGCCTCATGAACATTGCCAAGCTTT
Organism: Notolepis coatsorum; assembly: GCF_963971535.1. Classification (NCBI taxonomy): domain Eukaryota; kingdom Metazoa; phylum Chordata; class Actinopteri; order Aulopiformes; family Paralepididae; genus Notolepis; species Notolepis coatsorum. The sequence goes on from NC_140182.1 coordinate 3,195,907, forward strand.
CAACTTTTTTTTAACAAAATGAGTTCCCTTCTACCACTAACATTATTGTTTAAGCATAATTTTTTTTTAATGATTAATTGCGAATATTTTCATGTTGAGCTATAGATTGTGGATGAATACGCACAGAAAGGTACACCATGCAAATGTTCATGCTTTATTTGTTTTAATCGAGACGATTTAGAAATGGGCAATGGGGAATTATGTTGCAATTTTTGCGAGGTGGACCGGCCAGAAACAGCAATGACGTGACCACTACACCTCCCTGTAGACCAGGAAGTAACCACTACACCTCCCTGTAGACCAGGAAGTCACCACTACACCTCCCTATAGACCAGGAAGTAACCACTACACCTCCCTGTAGACCAGGAAGTAACCACTACACCTCCCTATAGACCAGGAAGTAACCACCACACCTCCCTATAGACCAGGAAGTAACCACTACACCTCCCTATAGACCAGGAAGTAACCACTACACCTCCCTATAGACCAGGAAGTAACCACTACACCTCCCTATAGACCAGGAAGTAACCACTACACCTCCCTATAGACCAGGAAGTAACCACTACACCTCCCTATAGACCAGGAAGTAACCACTACACCTCCCTGTAGACCAGGAAGTAACCACTACACCTCCCTATAGACCAGGAAGTAACCACTACACCTCCCTGTAGACCAGGAAGTAACCACTACACCTCCCTATAACTCGGCCTTTGTGTTCTACAGAATTCCCAGGAGACCCGGGTGGCCAAGCAGGGCCTGGTGGATATCCCCAGCTCCCCCGAAGCCGTGGCGTCCAAGAAGAGCCTGTTTGAGGCCGGAGAAGCGTGCGGTCCCACCATGGGAACACCATGCAAGGCAAGGACCCATATATTTATACCCACCTGGCTACACAAACCTGCTTCTGCCCGGTCACCGCAAGTACAACACCGGCGAATCAACCATCACGTTCACAAAAAGAAGCACCGTGTTCTGTAGTGTGGTAGTGAAAGGTTAACCTTCTGTAGTAGGGTGACCAGGTGTCGCCCTTTTGGTTGTACTGTCCCACCATTTGACCAAATGTCCCGCGTCCCTCATATTGAGAGGATGTCCCTCTTTTCGAAGCCAAAAAAAAACATGCGTCTAAAAGCCCCTCCCTACAGACAGTAAACGTAGCAACCCGCCTCTTGTCCACACACATTGCTCTGATTGGTTATAGTACTTTAGCGCGCTGCTTGCCTGCTTGTGACGTGACTGAGTCGTGACGCTACCTCATATCGCAGATCTGATTGGTTATAGTAATTTAGCACACTGCTCTGCTCGTGAGAGTTGAACTTGTGACGCTACCTCATATCGCAAATCTGATTAGTAAAAAAAAACACAACAACATTACAAGCGAACTAGTTCAAGATGGAAAGCAGTAAAAAGAAACGGACCTGCAGTTATAACCAAGACTGGCAAACGACACATGACTGGGTGAGGCAGATGGCTTTCTGTGTTTTGTGTCATAGTTCGTTTTCAATTGCGCATGGAGGAGAATACGACTTGAAGCGCCACAGTGGACGTGAGTCTCACTTGAAAGTGGTTCACCAAAAAGAAACATCCAGATCTATGGATACGTTTCTTTTTAAACCAAACAATGATAGCCAGACGGACAAGGTCACTGCAGCTGAGATAACAAGTGTCTATCACACAGTACAACACTCCCATTCATACAGGTCAGCCGACTGTGGTATGAAACTAGCTCCTGTCATTTTGCCAGACTCAGTTATTCTAATAAAAAAATTTACATTATCTATCTGTCCCACTTTGTCCCACCAAAATCTTACTGTTGTCCCACTTTTGGACTTTTTGCATCTGGTCACCCTATTCTGTAGTGTGGTAGTGAAAGGTTAACCTTCTGTAGTGTGGTAGTGAAAGGTTAACCTTCTGTAGTGTGGTAGTGAAAGGTTAACCTTCTGTAGTGTGGTAGTGAAAGGTTAACCTTCTGTAGTGTGGTAGTGAAAGGTTAACCTTCTGTAGTGTGGTAGTGAAAGGTTAACCTTCTGTAGTGTGGTAGTGAAAGGTTAACCTTCTGTAGTGTGGTAGTGAAAGGGTTAACCTTCTGTAGTGTGGTAGTGAAAGGGTTAACCTTCTGTAGTGTGGTAGTGAAAGGGTTAACCTTCTGTAGTGTGGTAGTGAAAGGGTTAACCTTCTGTAGTGTGATAGTGAAAGGGTTAACCTTCTGTAGTGTGGTAGTGAAAGGTTAACCTTCTGTAGTGTGGTAGTGAAAGGGTTAACCTTCTGTAGTGTGGTAGTGAAAGTGTTAACCTTCTGTAGTGTGGTAGTGAAAGGTTAACCTTCTGTAGTGTGGTAGTGAAAGGGTTAACCTTCTGTAGTGTGGTAGTGAAAGGGTTAACCTTCTGTAGTGTGGTAGTGAAAGGGTTAACCTTCTGTAGTGTGGTAGTGAAAGGGTTAACCTTCTGTAGTGTGGTAGTGAAAGGGTTAACCTGCTGTAGTGTGGTAGTGAAAGGTTTGATTGATTAATGGGTACAATGCAGTACGGCTCAATACATACAATTGTTAAGGGGATGCAGACCAGAGGAAGACTTTCGTCTTGTTTACATCAGGGTCTCCCATTTTCAATTCATGTGCAAGGAAGCTTCAAGGTGCAGTCCATTTGCAAAAAACAGAAATGCCAAAATAAACAAAAACAAAAACAACAGGAATCGGTATATAGCTTAAAAAAGGAGTCGGGGGTGAGGGGGGTGGTGGGCAACTTGGGAGCAGTGCCGTGTTGTGAGAAGGCAGGCAGGGAGGGACACTTGGGGCTTGTGGAGAGTTAACTGTCCTTCTGTCTTCTCTGCATCAGGACACTGAAGGCCTAAAGGTGGGCGTGGCAGACCTGATCACCCAGTGGGTGAAGGGCACTCCAGATGGCAGTGGCAAGCAGTCGCCTTCCAGACCCAATGTGAGTCAGTGTGCATAATAAATTAAATAAATAAAATAATAACCACCCTCAATAGATGGTTAACCCTTTCACTGTGACAATACAGAAGGTTAGCCCTTTACTATCACACAACCGACGGCGATGCTCCATCATTAGCATCATTAGCTCCGCATTTGCGGAGCTAATGATGCTAATGATGGAGCATCGCCGTCGGTTGTGTGATAGTAAAGGGCTAACCTTCTGTCGTGTGGCAGTGAAAGGGTTAATATTAGTTCATTGTCGTTTTATTGTTAACTTTAAAATCGTTTATAGATAGCTTCATTTCTATTCATAAATTATGAATAGATTAATGGTTAGTAAATGTTATATATAACGTTTTTGTCCATTCATTTGTTAAATCAAAGATAGATATATATACAGTTTATTAATAATATGTTGTATCATTCATAACTGATACTAAATCGTACTAACAATCGTTTAGTAATTGTCACATTAGTGATTAACATTTATTAAATCCATTCATTATATTAAAAAACATGTTGAATTATTCACTTTAAACTATTATAAATACTATACAGGGCATTATAGGTACTGGTAAATGATTAACAAATCAATTTTAAAGCATTCATAAACATTATTCGGATGGCTATTGCAAAAGGTTTACATTTACATTTAGTCATTTAGCTGAACGCTTTTATCCAAAGCGACTTACAAGTTCTGTACGACAAGCCATCAGGAAGGAAGGACACAACTCTATCAGCTGAGTAACAATGTTCATCAAACAGTGCTGAGACCTGGGTGCTGCGGTGTTGAGTGAGTAGAGTAGACATAAGACATATTATTTAGTATACAGTAGTATAGGAGGGGTGCATGGTAGTATATAGGACAGTAAGAAGGTCAGTGTTTTTCTTCCTCTCAGATATTGATTGAAGTATATCAATAAGTATACAATCAGTAGTATACTAACAATACAGAAGGAAAACATCTTCAGGACTCTGGGTATAGCAGCAAGCCTGACGAAAGGATTCAAGGCACTCTCTGTATCTTATGAACAACTAATATTAAATGATCAATTAATGATCAATTCACAGTCTATTGAGGATGGTTATTAGAAAGCGTTAAGCAAGAATCTATTCAAAATGTCAAAAGGAATGACCTGCATGTTGAAGAGGCCTGTCTGATGTATTACATACTGGGGGGGGGGGGGGGAGCACTGTGCAGCTGTGTTCTGGTTGTTGAGATCATAGATATAAACACTAGATGGCTCAAGGCGGAGTCTCCCGCGTACTTCACCGGCGGCCATCTTGCGAGGGTGGACTACTGCTGCTTTGAGGGGATGATCTGCACAAACAAAAATACTCTTAACTCGCTGAAATCTCGACGGATTTACAAACGGTTTGGTTTATTACAAACGTTATTAACGTGGCTGATTCTGATTCTTTGCTTGGAAGCATTTTTTCCCCTCCATATCAAAGTCCATTATTATAAGCAGTGATGCGTTGCTCATGGGACGGGGTCGCACCGCGCCGTGCAACCAAAGTTGTGAGCAGAAGCGCGGGCACGCAGGAATGCGCTGCACTCGACTGATGCGCCAACTCGCAGTACCCACCTGGCTACTCTGCATATCAATAGCGCCGGTCGTCAGGTGTTACATTCCATTCGTAGAGGCATTTAGGCCACTGTCTTTAGTCTGTCCTTAGGCAAGGGACCATTTATGCGCGTGAGCGCGCGTGCACGTGGCGTCATTAGCGTGCGTGCAACCAGTGTCGATATGAGCAACGCAACACTGATTATAAGTATGCAGTATGATGATAACTACATCTCTGACGTTTTTTAATAAACCAAACGGTTGAAAATTTTGCAAGCTATGGTTATTTTTCAATAGTACATGCACCATATAGACATGCATGCTATGAGCGGGCGTGCTCCACCCACGCAAGATGGCCGCCATGTGGCAACGTTGGTCTCCGTTGGCCAGCAGCGCGGGTGAGTCATCTAGTCTTTATTATATCTATGGTTGAGATACTGGAAGCAGAAGTTGGTAGGACTCCCAAGATGCAACACTGAACGGCACAGGAAGTCCTCCATTCCGACAGCCATCAGACATATATATATATATATATATATATATATATATATATATATATATATATATATATATATATATATATATATATATATATATATATATATATATATATATATATATATATATATATATATATATATATATATAACGCATCACTGTGCCTCCCTGCATCACAGGGTGACAGTAATCTAATCTTCCTGGACTTTTACTTTTAAAAATCGACATTGTACAATTTTACACTCCTTACTGTACACTTACTGTATATCTCTGTATATTTTAGAATGTATATATATGACATAGAAAAATGTATATCCCGGACCATATTTTTATTCTTATTTTTATTTGTGACTTTTGTTTCTGAATACCTAAATGTTTACCGTTTACTGTGAGTGATCTGTATAGTGTTGAGTTTCCCTCAGCAGGATGAATAAAGTATATCTATTCTAATTTGTTATTAATGGGGGCGTGGCACATGGGATTTCTCAACGACATGCGTCGTGCATTTCAACTAATATCTCCAAAACACTGACACAAATGTTTTGCAGATGAGCTGAAATGACTCCCAGTTTGTGACAACAAATCAGGCTTCTTAAAGATCTCCACCTTTTCTTAAAGGAACACGCCAACATTTGGGGAAATTAGCTTACCGTCTTCTCCAGAGAGAGAGACGAGAAGATAGATACCGGTCTCCTCTCTGTGTGTTCAGTAGAAAGCTATCTGGCTGCACGTTAGCCTAGCTTAGCACAATGAATGGAAGCGGACAGTGCCGGTTAGCCGATAGGCATTGTCCAACTAACACCTCTCCCGAAGGCTAACCGGCACTGTCCGCTTCCATTCATTGTGCTAAGCTAGGCTAACGTGCAGCCAGATAGCTTTCTACTGAACGCACAGAGAGGAGACTGGTATCTATCTTCTTGTCTCTCTCTGGAGAAGACGGTAAGCTAATTTCCCCAAATGTTGGATTTCTCCCTAAATATTGATGGTTCCATAATTGTCACCCCCTCCACTCACGTCCGTAACCTGGGCATCATCCTGGACTCCACCCTTTCTTTCCTCCCCCATGTGAACCACATAACCAAATCGGCCATCTACCACCTCCGGAACATTGCTTGTCTCCGCCCCTCCCTATCACTCTCCGCTGCTGAAACACTGGTTCATGCATTCATATCATCAAGACTAGATTACTGCAACAGCATCCTCTACGGCTCACCAAACACTATCCTCAATAAACTGCAATATGTCCAAAACTCTGCTGCCCGCATGCTCACCTCCACCCGTCGCTCTGATCACATCACCCCTGTCCTCCACGACCTCCACTGGCTTCCGATCAAATACAGGATACATTTTAAAATACTATACTCATCACATTTAAAGCCCTCAACAACCTTGCCCCTCCCTACCTGTCCGACCTCCTCCACCGCCACACGCCCACCCGTCGTCCTTAGGTCTGCAGATGCCAACCTCCTAACACCTCCCACGACCAGGCTCCGGACCTGGGGCGACAGGGCCTTTGCTGCTGCTGCCCCCTCCCTCTGGAATGCCCTCCCCAGCCATTATCCGTGATGCAAACACCCTGACATCTTTTAAATCAGCCCTCAAAACCCACCTTTTCAATCTGGCTTTTGACCTCTAATTCTGTCGGTTTTATTTTAGTTTGTCATGTATTATTTTTGTTCTGTTTTTGTTCTGTTTTTTATTTTGCCATAGTTTTGTCTCTCCTATCCATGTAAAGCGTCTTTGAGCACCTGGAAAAGCGCTATATAAGATAGATTTTTTATTATTATTATTATTATTATTATTATTATTATTATTATTATTATTATTATTATTATTATTATTATTATTATTATTATTATTATTATTATTATTATTATTATTGTCTCTCTCTGGAGAAGACGGTAAGCTAATTTCCCAAAATGTTGGCGTGTTCCTTTAAGTGTGGATCATAAAACCCTGTCTGGTATATCATAGCACCTTTATTCCTGTTAAAATTCCTTGGCACAGCTCTCTATTAAACTCCACCCTGATTTTTGACAGATAACGTATAACTTATAACCCCTCTCTCTCTACATAAAACCTTTGATGATAAAACTCAAGTCTCGCTTGTCATATATGTCATAAATGTATAGATGTAGCAGTACTGTCTATCTGTATGTCATGTATGTCATAAATGTTATGATGAATTGAAAACGGGGGACCCTGATGTAAACAAGACGAAAGTCTTTCTCTGGTCTGCATCCCCTTAACAATTGTGTGTATTGAGCTGTACTGTACTGTACCTGTTCTGCAATTTGTTAATAAAGTTTTCAATCAATCAATCAATCAATTAGGATACTCATTGTGATATCGACTACTAGTGTCTCATGCTTTTTAAAGTTATCCGAGGCTGCCCCCTAGCGGAGAGAGAAGGAATTGCGCCTTGTGCAACAGTTATGGCTATGGTTGTGTGTGATGTTAACTCATGTTATTATTCTGTATTCCTCAGGATGTGAAGCCCGGTGACGTAATGCAGAAGAAGAACATGTGGGAGATAATTGGAGACACATCTGGGAGATTGGGGCAAAAGGGGAAGGTGAGCGTTCACACAAAAAGTCTTTCTCTGGTCTGCATCCCCTTAACAATTGTGTGTATTGAGCCGTACTGTGTTGTACCCATTCTACAATCTGTTAAATAAAGTTTTCATTCATTCACACACACACACACAAAATAAGGTTGAGTAAGTATGCTTTACCTCTTTTTAGGGCACACCTTCCGGTAAAAGATACAAATTTATTGTAACGGGCCACGGTAAATATGAGAAGAAACCTGTTGGCGATGGCGACGGTGATCAATACTCCAATGGAAAAGCTGGTAAGTTTAGTGTGAGCGAGTGTTTGTGCCCCCCCGGGCAGTTGGAGAACATTTTACTATACAGTATTTTACTCAGGGCTGGGCGATAAAACGATAAGGATAATTATCGCGATATATTTTAATAATCGATAATACAAATAATATCGATAATTAAAAAATGTATTGTGCCGTGAAACAGGGCAGTTTAAAACCAGAGACAGTGGACAGACTTGTGAGACAGTGGACAGACTTGTCTTTCTTGCAACTTAAAGTAATGGCTCTGCTTGTCCAAATGACAATACTGACCAAATTGAGATTTATTTTTCTCTTGTCCATTTATTTTGTTTGCTTTCTAATTTAAAATACAGTTTGAAACCGTCTGTACACATACATTTGTTGTTTAAATAATATATATATTTTTTTAATACTAATCAAAATATAGATAATTATCTATATCGAACGATATGAAACATTTTATCGTGATATATCGTGATAACATTTTTGGCCATATCGCCCAGCCCTAATTTTACTGAGACAAAGCTAACCAACCACATTACATAATATTTTCCATTCTATTTGTACGCCGACCTTACTGACGAATCATATACAATGAGTTATGGAATGTGTAATGATGACTCAAGCGATAAACAAATTAATTCTAAAAGATCAACATTTTAACGCCTTGTTAATTGTTTTTTTTTGGTTACTCTTTTTACACATGTACTGAATATAAGTAGAAAGTCCAATAAAATTATGACTCGTAATTTGTGGGCAAATGCCAACTTTTTATTCCGCTGGTCCTGTGGATACAAATATTCTAACAACAGATATCGGCTTTGAAATATAGTTCAAATCTACAATGAATATCATTTTGGTGGCATTTATATGTCAAGTAGCTATAGTTCCTCCTTTCTGGCTATCGTGTGTAATTATCCACCTCACTCTCTTGTTCAAAACTGCAACTTCATCAAATGAAATGACCAGTCCCCCCTATTAAATAATTTATTTTTATATAAAAAAAATATAGAAAATAACGATTTCACAGCATTTTTAGCACAATACCTAGAAAGGACACGTCTGTCGTATACGAACATGCGAGATAAAGCTGAAAGCAGCAGAGGAAAAAAAAAGCTCACAGTTCTGGCGAAGCCAACAAGCTCAACACTGTGATCGTCGGCACCGGACCCGTGAGTTTGAATCCCTCAGAATTGACAGCTGCCTTTTTTTTGTGAAGTGTTTGCAGCACATGCCGCTTTGCACATACAAACTAAAGCTCATCGGCTCAATATCTAACGCTGTAGTCTGTCCCTAAATCATGTTACAGGTTTCACACCGAAGTCCACTCCGCTTAAGCACTTACCGTGTCCTCTGCCCTTCTCTCTCTCGGCAGTCATACCGGTGACTACCCCGTCCCTCTGTCTCTCAATACCGCCACTCATCTCCATGCAGCCCCCCCACTTCCATCACAGTGTGGAATCCACCGACCTTATCATGCCAACCTCATACTTTCAAGACCTGTCCTCTCTATGACCTCTTCAGTAGTGACTCCTCCTCGCTGCCATCTAGTGAGTTAGTTAGTAAAGCGTTATCGTCTCGCGTTTCAACTCAAACAAAAAAGCGTTTCACTGAACCTGCGTGTTCATTATCTAGGCTAATTAAAAGTCCTCAACTGACATAAACGGCACCATAAAATGGGGGGATGGGGCGGGGTATAAAAAAAAATTCAAAATAAAAATAAAAACATTGAAAAGAAGGCAAATTATATTCTGTAAATGGTCAATTGTAGGCTTAGAAATGATAGCAATTGTAAATGCCCAGTTAAAATTACTTTTGGATACCCCCCAAGTCAATTAGTAAATGTTATAAGTTCGACCCACTTTTCAATATAAATAGCTTAAATACTCACCGAGTGCTTATTTTCAGTAGCCATGTTGAGTGTATTAATCTTAGCTTATTATGCTTCCCTTTTAAATGAAAGATTCCCACATGTTTAAAAAAAAAAATACCTCGTCACTAAGAGTCCACGGCGGTCGCTCTACAATCGTTTCCTTTTCCGACGAGAGGTTCCAACACTTGACAAAAGAGAAGCTCTGAAATTACTTAAAACATACACTTTAATCTCATGAGATGCCCGAATGACTTTAAGACAAACGCATCGTTTCCCATCGTGGCAAATCTGCAGACACAAATCTCGAACAGTCAACCAACCAATCATACAATCAAACTCCAAATGCAAACATAATGCATTTGTCAAGTATAAAGTACAGACAAAGTTCTCTACGATGTTGCCACACATTTCATCCCGTTCGACGCGGGAGACTAAAACGCTACACCTGTACATCATTGCCATCGCTATGGTTACTACACCTGTACACATACATCGAGTCACAGAACTTCCAACATTATCATCTTAACACATGAGATTTGATGCAGCTTAAGGAACAATGAACCCTCTCGCCGTTCTGTTAAAGTCTTTTGGCTCCTCCTCTTTACCTTTGCGCCCGATGAGGCCCATTTCGAACACCGTGGAGATCTTGGTGAGCGGCCTCGACGCCGCCTCCCGCAGCTTCTTGGCGTCGAACCTGGGACTGAACAGGAGCACGGGCAGCCGGTGGGCGAACGACGGCACGTCCTTCTCCTTCTTCACCCCCTCGTCGTCTCCCTCCTTAGTCTTCTCCTCGTCGCTCTTGTTCATCTCGATCTGATGCATGATGTTCTCTTTGGTGGAGAACATCTGGAACAGCATGGCGTCCCACATCTTCTGACCCTTGGGGCCGCCGCTCGGCGTCTCCTCCTGACCCGCGGGCTTTTCGCCGGCCTGCGACGCCGCCGGCGCCGCCTTGTTGTTGTTGTCTCCGCCGTGACCCCCCTGCCCCGCGCTCGCCTCCCGCCCAGCGCCGCCCAACTCCGGGAACTGGGGCTCCTCCTGTTCCACCACCATGTGCTTCTTGAGGCGCGACCAGCCGCTAAGTTTGGATTTCAAGCCCATCGACTTCTTGATCACTTTGAGGAGCGGCTCGGCCGCGGGAAGCGAGTCGTCCCGTTCTTTCTCGGCCGACGCCGCTTGTTGGTCGACGGGAGCCGGTGCTGCCTTTTCGTCTTTTACTTTGTTCGCGTCTTCGGTCGACTTCGCAACCGCTTGAACCGGGGTGACTGTGCTCTTAACCGATGGAGTTGGGGTGGTTGGCTGTGCAGGAGCCGATGGAGTTGGGGTGGTTGGCTGTGCAGGAGCCGATGGAGTTGGGGTGGTTGGCTGTGCAGGAGCCGATGGAGTTGGGGTGGTTGGCTGTGCAGGAGCCGATGGAGTTGGGGTGGTTGGCTTCGCGGGAGCTGTGCTCTTAGCCGATGGAGTTGGGGTGGTTGGCTTCGCGGGAGCTGTGCTCTTAGCCGATGGAGTTGGGGTGGTTGGCTTCGCGGGAGCTGTGCTCTTAGCCGATGGAGTTGGGGTGGTTGGCTTCGCGGGAGCTGTGCTCTTAGCCGATGGAGTCTGAGGTACTTTGCTCTCGGTTACAGGTGGCTGTCTTGCAGTCTGGACAGTATTTTTAACGACAGGCTGTGTTTTCACCATCTGAGGTACCTCGCTTTTACCTCCGCTTGCCGGAGTGGGCGAAGGATATTTGGCCTGAATGGTGGGTGTCTTTGGTTTTGGGACATCCTGAATTGGTGTTTTCACCCTCTGTCTCTCGTAGGTTTTGACCCTCTGTGTTTCTGTAACATCACTTGTCATTTGACTCGTCTCGTGTGAGAATACCGTAGTGTCAAACACATCTGAAGCTTGTGAAACGACGATAATGGGAACCACCATCGCAGGGGCGGTCAGCACGTGTTCCTCTCTCATCTGGCTGTAGGTATCCACCTTTGTGGAGGTTTGCTCAACTTTAGACACCTCAACCGAAGCATGCGTTTTCACAGGTAATTCTTGGGCAGGTGTTTTAGATTCCACCGACTCTTCTTTAGTGGTTTTATCCTCTTCTTGAGGACAAATACCAAATGCCGGGGTGTTACCCTTGATCCCACCATGAGCAGCGTATTCAGCGGGTGTCAAGCCACGATATGAAGATCTTGTTTTGGAGGCCACAGATGTTGGCGTTTTGGGTCTTTGGAATCCTACAAACGATGCCCCTGGAGGTGAAGTTCCATATATAGGAGTCTTTGGTCTTTGATAGCCATAGGGAGGTGGTGCATGTGCGGGGGGTTGGGGTGTGCAATAGGTAGGAGTTGTATGCGCAGGGGGTTGGGGCGTGCGATAGGAAGGAGTTGTAGGCCTTGGAAACCCATAGGAGGTTGCTGTTGGTTTAGCTTGAACAGATGTTGGTGTCACGGGTCTCTGATAACCAAGCGGAGCCGTCGGGGTCTTGGCCGTAAACCCAGGCACCGGACATTCCTGTCGAGTAGGTTCTGATTTTGCAATACTTCCTTGCGTCGATTTAGCTTTTGATGGATCTACCGATGTCACATCTGAATGAAGATACCCATTTAGAGTAATTTGATCATTGGACGTTGTTTCGGCCGGCCTAGACTCAACGGTCGTCATGCTTTGGGAAGTTGGCAAACTAGCAGCAGCGGAAACCATCGTTGGTGTTCTTGACCTCTCCGTCTCCACGGTGACCGGCGAGACTGCAAACAAAAGAGGATTGGTCCTTGATATTTCAAAGACGGGTGTTTTGGCTCGGGTGACGTGATACGAGGGTGTTTTGGGGCGCCCGGCGGAGGTCTTTGATGTTGAAAAGTCGTACGTCGGTGTCTTGGCTCTCACAACGTCAGATACAGGAGTTCCACCTCTCTTCACTCCGGATGTCGGAGTGGAAGCTCTTTTGATTTCAGATGTGGGCGTGGGACCTCTTTTCACTTCCGCCGTGGGCGTAGTGTGCCCCGTGGGCGTAGTGTGCCCCGTGGGCGTAGTGTGCCCCGTGGGCGTAGTGTGCCCCGTGGGCGTAGTGTGCCCCGTCGGAGTGGCAGCACCTCTTCTGATCTCCGACGTCGGAGTTACACCTCTTTTCACTTCAGGCGCGGTGGGCGTTATGCCTCTTCTCATCTCTGATGTAGGCGTCATACGCTGAGGTAATGTAAGCTCCAATGTACTTCCGATATCGGTTAATCCAGCGGAATCGTACACTGGCAGGGTCCTGGACGTCTCGTAAAAGGATGTATATGCAGTATACATCTTCATTTGGGGAACATCAAACATCGGTTTGGGCGATCTTGAAGTTTCATTCGCCCTAAAGGTTGGACGAGGACTTTTCGATTTGATAACAAAAGGGGTTAACACCGTGAGAGGCCTTAACATAGCTTGGCTGACTGGTGCCGTGAAAATCTTAGGAATTGGACTCTTGGCTTTCATCTGCGGCGTTATCACTTTTAGAAGTTTGGTGGCGTGAGTGAACGTCTCGGCAGGTGGAGAGGGAGCGGGCGCGGTCACTCGAAAGGCCGGTATCATCACAGAGGACGCCGGCGGCTCGGGTGTCTTGGGCGCCACTTCCTGTGCAGACAGCCCCGGAACCGGCGAGAGTCCGGCCCGGCGGGGCGGCGGTGGCGTGCGGGGGGGGTTCTGGGACACGTGCTGGGAGAAAGCGTACGGCGGGGCGGCCGCCGACTGAGGGGAAAACCTTCGGCCGAACTGAAACATGCCGACGCGCTGCGGGTACGGGGACGGCACGTGCTGGTAGAGCGGCCGGACGCTGAACCGAGGCTGCAGCGTCACTCCCCCGCAGGAAGACGGCGGCCTCTCGGGGGTCCTGGGCGGCGTCGAGTGGTCGCTGTGCTCCAGGTCGGGGCTCGCCTCGTCCACGGGCGAGAGGCTCCGGCGGAAGGGAGCGGGCGTCTGGGCCGTCAAAGACGCGGCTTTCTTCTTGGCGCTTTTCTTGAGTAGTTTCTGGAGCCGGGCATTGTCCTTGCCGGGCTTGGGCAGCAGGGCCGGCGGGTACTGCTGGGCGAGCAGGCCCGGCTGCGTGATGCTGCTGTAACTCACAGCCATGAGCGCGTTCAGCCCCCTGGTGGAGAGGAGAGAGAAGACAAGGACTATAAGACAGATTTCTATTCAAAGGAGATTCACAGTAGTGCATTATGTTGCTCTATTCAACATTATTTAACTTAACCCTTTCACTACCAGACCACAGAAGGTTAACCCTTTCACTACCACACACCACAGAAGGTTAACCCTTTCACTACCACACACCACAGAAGGTTAACCCTTTCACTACCACACACCACAGAAGGTTAACCCTTTCACTACCACACACCACAGAAGGTTAACCCTTTCACTACCACACACAACATAAGGTTAACCCTTTCACTACCACACACCACAGAAGGTTAACCCTTTCACTACCACACACCACAGAAGGTTAACCCTTTCACTACCACACACCACAGAAGGTTAACCCTTTCACTACCACACACCACAGAAGGTTAACCCTTTCACTACCACACACAACAGAAGGTTAACCCTTTCACTACCACACACCACAGAAGGTTAACCCTTTCACTACCACACACCACAGAAGGTTAACCCTTTCACTACCACACTACAGAAGGTTAATCCTTTCACTACCACACACCACAGAAGGTTAACCCTTTCACTACCACACACCACAGAAGGTTAACCCTTTCACTACCACACACCACAGAAGGTTAACCCTTTCACTACCACACACCACAGAAGGTTAACCCTTTCACTACCACACACCACAGAAGGTTAACCCTTTCACTACCACACTACAGAAGGTTAATCCTTTCACTACCACACACCACAGAAGGTTAACCCTTTCACTACCACACACAACAGAAGGTTAACCCTTTCACTACCACACTACAGAAGGTTAACCCTTTCACTACCACACACCACAGAAGGTTAACCCTTCCACTACCACACAACACAGAATGTTAACCCTTTCACTAACACACTACAGAAGGTTAACCCTTTCACTACCACACTACAGAAGGTTAACCCTTTCACTACCACACACCACAGAAGGTTAACCCTTTCACTACCACACACCACAGAAGGTTAACGCTTTCACTACCACACTACAGAAGGTTAACCCTTTCACTACCACACACCACAGAAGGTTAACGCTTTCACTACCACACCACAGAAGGTTAACCCTTTCACTACCACACCACAGAAGGTTAACCCTTTCACTACCACACACCACAGAAGGTTAACCCTTTCACTACCACACACCACAGAAGGTTAACCCTTTCACTACCACACTGCATACAGTTAACCCTTTCACTACCACACACCACAGAAGGTTAACCCTTTCACTACCACACAACACAGAATGTTAACCCTTTCACTACCACACTACAGAAGGTTAACCCTTTCACTACCACACTACAGAAAGTTAACCTTTCACTACCACACTACATAAGGTTAACCCTTTCACTACCACACACCACAGAAGGTTAACCCTTTCACTACCACACACCACATAAGGTTAACCCTTTCACTACCACACACCACAGACGGTTAACCCTTTCACTACCACGCACCACAGAAGGTTAACGCTTTCACTACCACACTACAGAAGGTTAACCCTTTCACTACCACACACCACAGAAGGTTAACGCTTTCACTACCACACCACAGAAGGTTAACCCTTTCACTACCACACACCACAGACGGTTAACCCTTTCACTACCACACACCACAGAAGGTTAACCCTTTCACTACCACACTACAGAAGGTTAACCCTTTCACTACCACACACCACAGAAGGTTAACCCTTTCACTACCACACAACACAGTAGGTTAACCCTTTCACTACCACACTACAGAAGGTTAATCCTTTCACTACCACACACCACAGAAGGTTAACCCTTTCACTACCACACACCACAGAAGGTTAACCCTTTCACTACCACACACCACAGAAGGTTAACCCTTTCACTACCACACACCACAGAAGGTTAACCCTTTCACTACCACACACCACAGAAGGTTAACCCTTTCACTACCACACTACAGAAGGTTAATCCTTTCACTACCACACACCACAGAAGGTTAACCCTTTCACTACCACACACAACAGAAGGTTAACCCTTTCACTACCACACTACAGAAGGTTAACCCTTTCACTACCACACACCACAGAAGGTTAACCCTTCCACTACCACACAACACAGAATGTTAACCCTTTCACTAACACACTACAGAAGGTTAACCCTTTCACTACCACACTACAGAAGGTTAACCCTTTCACTACCACACACCACAGAAGGTTAACCCTTTCACTACCACACACCACAGAAGGTTAACGCTTTCACTACCACACTACAGAAGGTTAACCCTTTCACTACCACACACCACAGAAGGTTAACGCTTTCACTACCACACCACAGAAGGTTAACCCTTTCACTACCACACCACAGAAGGTTAACCCTTTCACTACCACACACCACAGAAGGTTAACCCTTTCACTACCACACACCACAGAAGGTTAACCCTTTCACTACCACACTGCATACAGTTAACCCTTTCACTACCACACACCACAGAAGGTTAACCCTTTCACTACCACACAACACAGAATGTTAACCCTTTCACTACCACACTACAGAAGGTTAACCCTTTCACTACCACACTACAGAAAGTTAACCTTTCACTACCACACTACATAAGGTTAACCCTTTCACTACCACACACCACAGAAGGTTAACCCTTTCACTACCACACACCACATAAGGTTAACCCTTTCACTACCACACACCACAGACGGTTAACCCTTTCACTACCACGCACCACAGAAGGTTAACGCTTTCACTACCACACTACAGAAGGTTAACCCTTTCACTACCACACACCACAGAAGGTTAACGCTTTCACTACCACACCACAGAAGGTTAACCCTTTCACTACCACACACCACAGACGGTTAACCCTTTCACTACCACACACCACAGAAGGTTAACCCTTTCACTACCACACTACAGAAGGTTAACCCTTTCACTACCACACACCACAGAAGGTTAACCCTTTCACTACCACACAACACAGTAGGTTAACCCTTTCACTACCACACTACAGAAGGTTAACCCTTTCACTACCACACTACAGAAGGTTAACCTTTCACTACCACACTACAGAAGGTTAACCATTGCACTACCACACACCACAGAAGGTTAACCCTTTCACTACCAGACTACAGAAGGTTAACCCTTTCACTACCACACACCACAGAAGGTTAACCCTTTCACTACCACACACCACATAAGGTTAACGCTTTCACTACCACACACCACAGAAGGTTAACCCTTTCACTACCACACACCACATAAGGTTAACCTTTCACTACCACACTACAGAAGGTTAACCCTTTCACTACCACACTACAGAAGGTTAACCTTTCACTACCACACACCACAGAAGATTAACCCTTTCACTACCACACTACAGAAGGTTAACGTTAAAGCTGTCTAGATTAAAATATACCCATGGTAAAGATCAGTATCTATACACAGAGAAGTAGCAGTGTGCACTGCACACCAACCCTGTCTTGGACCAGGTGCAGGTTAAATGTATTGAAAACTGAAAGGAATATCCACACAGAGTATCTGACCATCAGAAGGACAGTGTCTCTGGACAATACAGTCAGTATGTTTAATATTTTCTCTTGTTTACTATTTCAGACCTATGCCAAGGTGACTACTGAAGCATTGGGGGTCAAAGAGGAGTCTCGGCTTCAACCTCAACGTCTCTACAAACCAGACATCCAGCTCTGATGCCGAAGCAACGCTTACAAAAACTATATTTTTCTTGATACTTTTATCTGTAAACTTTAGAAACTTCACCGACAGCTCAGGAGGGGTTGGTCACTGTTCTACACTTCTGTATACTGAAGTGAATCAGTCCAAAAGTCCAGTTTAATTTTCATATTTTCTGACATGACAACATGTTCTGTGTCAAATGTTATGTATATATTCAACTGTGATTTATTTTCTGCTTTTTTTTTTTTATTTCCTTATCTTATTTCACTTACTGTAAGTGAATAAGAAGTATGTCAATGGTGTGCCGTGTGTGGGAATAACGAGATGAAAATAAACCTTGTCTTAATTGGAGATGTTTACATTTGCCAGTCATGCGGAATTAATCACTCCGATTGCCTCCTGTGGAATACAGTCTGGTTCTATTTTCTTTAAGCTTATATATATATATGATGCAAACACACAACTATATCACACTGTTCTGCACGTACACTTTGGCTATAAAACAATATCAAATTCCGGTAGTTTGTTTATGGCTCGGGGGAAGGGAGAACTCTACTTTAAGACAAGAAAGGTCTGCTGATTATGGAATGACTGCTTAGTTAATCATCTATCCTTTTACTCATTTCTAATGGTACAACACAGCCCTGCTAAATATCTCGGGGCACCCGAATGACTGAAATAGACTATTTTCATATCTGTGTTACGGCACTGATGTCACAGACACTAACTAGTATGTACGCCTAATCCATACGTACCGTATTTTCTATGATTTTGTTTTTCAGTAGTGCACACACTGGTGCCTTCCATCTATATTTATATTACTAATGCAGACATGTTCACCCTAGGTACCCAATTATTGTGATTTCTGCTTTTGTGTTTTGTTCATAACCCATTTTTCTTAAAATAAATTAAAAAGCATTTTTTACCCTATGTGATTCTGTGTCATTTACACTTTAGCTGAGGTTTTTGATTAACTTAAAGGACCATACGAGTCTTTTCAACATGTGGCTTCCAAGTCATTCTTGCCTTTGATACAAAAATCACTGCGTTGTTTCCCCCCCCCCTCCCCCCATAATCTTTTACCATTACTAAATCAGTTTCTGCTCTTTCATCGCTGACATTCAAGTACATCTGAAAACGTGTAGAGCAACTTTTCCGGGGAAAATCTAACAAAAATGAACACACCTCAGATGTTAGCGAGACATTTTAGTCAGGTGTGGTGACTTTCAAGGGTTTTTAATGTGACGTTTAACCCTTTCACTACTGCACTACCAAAGGGTTAACCCCTTCACGGTGCCAATACAGAAGGTTAATAACCCTTTCACTGCCACACACAACAAAGGGTTAGGACACATTTCCAGATACAATGGAAGCCTATGTGACGTTTTAAGACACATTTCAGATACAATGGAAGCCTTAAGTGACGTTTAAGACACATTTCCACATACAATGGAAGCCTATGTGACGTTTTAAGACACATTTCAGATACAATGGAAGCCTAGTATGGCAGTGGTGAAAAAAGAAGGGCACCGTTATTTTTGTATCGCAAGACGAATGACTTGGAACCCCCAAGGAGACTGGTATGGTATGGTCCTTGAAAAAGACACAAAACTGCAAGCACCAGAGTGGAAAAAACCAAGACAGTCATGTCTAGCGGCCGCAATTAGGAACCTCACAGCTGAGCCGACACTAGACGGTTCCTTGGGGCCTAAATTTAGGCTGAAAGCAGAGAGGCCAGTCAGCCAGCCAGTCACCTGCTCTCTTATTTAGGACCTAGTTCGTTATAGGCTGCAACACTTTCTCAAACAATAAATCAATGAATGATGATGCGTATCATGTAGAGCCTGTAGATCATCATGTACGTTAGTTAGATTCACAGCTGTGAATCAGACCGATGGGTGATAACTGAACTAGACACGAGAACTCGGTAAGAGTACCGTGTGTGTGTGATGAGAGGACCTTTGGACGTCTTCAAATTGTATGAAATGCTTGCCAGTAGTAGTCTATTCGACAAAAAAGATCGAACTTTTTGGGGACTAAGTAAGGGGGTAAGAAAGCGAATAGCTTTGCATCCACTAAGGCAAGTATTTCATACAACTTAATGTCCAAAAATCCAAACTATCCCTTTAAAAATAGGAACGAAATCCAAATTAAAAATAGTTTATGTTATTTCCGCGGCCTGGTAAAGTTCCATCGACATTTGGGAATGTGAGCGACTCTCTCTAAGAATCAAACTTGTGATGTCATCCAGTATGCACTCTGAAGCGTCTCCATTCACAATGAACGGGAGACCGAGTTTGTTTTCTTTTTTCTTTTATACCCAAATTTTGCGTCATTCTATTGTAGAAAATGTACACGGAACATGCGCCCTTTGGTGCTCTGTGTCACATTTACCGTCTTTCTGTCAAATGTCAAGAGAGTTGTTCTTTTGGACCGTAGTGTGATAGTAAAGGGTTAACCTTCTGTAGTGTGGCAGTGGAAGGGTTAACCTGCTGTTGTGTGGCAGTGAAAGGGTTAAGAGATCGTAGGAATAGCGTGCATCGATTCTTAAATGGGACGCAGTTCCCCTTTTAAGTTCTAGCGATGGTTTTGATTTTCACAATAAAGGTAGGGTCAAGCGCTCATATTGACCTACATTAAGACATTAAGAGTCTCAGTGTCAGGCAGGGGTGTAAAAAGTACCCATAAATTATACTTAAGTGGAAGTATGGGTACGGTCTCAAAATCTTACTCAAGTCAAAGTCAAAGTATCTGGCTAAAAAAAACACACTTGAGTAAAAGTCAAAAAGTCCTACTTTTAAATGTACTTAAGTACTAAAAAGTAAAAGTATTTTTTTTAAAGGGATAGACCAGGGGTCTCAAACTCATTCCATCGTGGGCCAAGTTTTCATTTTAACTATACATTGCACCAGGTGAGTTAGTTGAAGAGGTGAGCCAATTCGTGAAATCATCAGCTGGTGTTTAGGCTGGAATGAAACCAAGCAGACACTCTGCCCACAATGGAATGTGTTCTGCGATAGACAATGCTGAAATGACACTTTTTTTGCATTAAAATTATTTAATGCACTTCTCCATTGAAGGTAAACTAACATGGACGGCATTCACATCACAGCATGAATAATATCACAATATTAAAAACAGAATGGTGTATCCTGAATAATATCACAATATTAAAGACAGAATACTGGAATACCCTGAATAATATCACAATATTAAAGACAGAATACTGGCGTACCCTGAATAATATCACAATATTAAAGACAGAATACTGGAGTACCCTGAATAATATCACAATATTAAAGACACTAATACTGGAGTACCCTGAATAATATCACAATATTAACCACAGCATAATGCGGATCTGACTGTCTATTCTTCTGATAGCAGGTGTTTAATCAAAGATCCCCGCTTTCTAGTGTTGCACGAGGACCAATCAGCATGGGTATGGGCGGGTTCATTTTCCATTGATGGGGATTTGATTGGCTGTTTACCTGCGGTCGCAGGATTAATAACGTTAACGTTAGTTCGGACAGATAAACAATTAAAATATACTAATTAAAATGATTGGACCTGTGAGATTTGTACTTTGTACTTTGTAGGTCTGCATTTTAAATGTAAGGAGTAAAAAAGTATGTATTTTTTTCTCTGAAATGTAATGGAGTAAAAAAGTACAAAGTATACAAACCTAATAATACTCGAGTAAAGTACAAATCCCCCAAAACAGTACTTAAGTATTGTAACAAAGTACAATTACTCGAGTACTTTACACCCCTGGTGTCAGGGTTACCTTGAAGTTACATCACGGCAGGGATGTGCTGGGCCTCGTATCGCCCGCTCGGGCCCCGGTCAGAACTGAAGCTGAACGCAACGCATCCGACGCCATGAGTTCACAGTTCTACAGTGATTTGACGAGGCTTAAAAGGAACGCGGCAACATTTTGGGAAATTAGCTTATCGTGTTCTCCAGAGAGAGACAAGAAGATAGAGACCGGTCTCCTCTCTGGGCGTTCAGTAGAAAGCTATCTGGCTGCACGTTAGCCTAGCTTAGCACAATGAATGGAAGCGGACATGGCCGGTTAGCCTAGCTTAGCACAATGAATGGAAGCGGACAGTTAGCCTTCTGGAGAGCGGCGTTAGTTGGACAATGCCTATAGGCTAACCGGCACTGTCCGCTTCCATTCATTGTGCTAAGCTAGGCTAACGTGCAGCCAGATAGCTTTCTACTGAACGCACAGAGAGGAAACTGGTATCATCTATCTTCTTGTCTCTCTCTGGAGAAGACGGTGAGCTAATTTCCCAAAATGTTGGCGTGTTCCTTTAAAATGAATAAGTGAACACAATTTTGTCACAGAAACTAGGGCTGATCATTTGGAAAAAAAGTCAACTAATTTGCTCTTATTTTGACCGGTAGGATTGCAATTGTGATATGATTCACGATATTTGTGAGGGGATGATCATTTGTGGCTTCATTGTTCTCATTTTCCTTGAAAAACATTTAAATGATCACGGTGTGGGTGATCTTTTCATGGATCTGTACCAAACAATGTTTTTTTTTTTTTTTTTAAGTCTGTAGATGATGATGATGATGATTTATATAGACCGGGACATAATCTGTGCAGCAGCCCAACAATACTTAATTTAGAATTCTATTTTGACACGCAATATCCCTTTAAAAACATCGCACCTCCTATGATGATTTGGATGATCGCAGTAACACGATTAATCGTTCCGTTCCCTATAATAGGAAACTCCTGAATCACGTGATAGAATAATAATAGTGACAACAACGTGGAGTCACAATGGGAGTCACGATGAAAATAATATCCCGTCAGATTTGGTCGGTTGTACTACAGTACAGTACAGTACAGTATCTGCGGTGCCTCAGTGAAACGTAGGCCTGGTCATGTTTTAAAGAGCCGGCGCTCTCAGGCTGAAGCTGGCGGGGCGACACATGAGAGGAGGTCATCCTTTTAAGGCCCTGGTAGGTCAGGTATTTGGAGCATCTCCAAGATGCGAGTTCAAAAGAGGAAAGCTTAATAATAGCCGTGTGATAAAACCAATGCGGGGCCGCTGCTGCATACAATGGGCTTCTGCTGGTGTGGCCAACCTTAAGTAAATTAATCCACCCCAAAAACCATTCATACGCCAGTTATGTTGAAAGAGATGACAGACGTGATTAATTTTAGACTGATGAACACCCACGGAACTTACCAGGTGAGGCTCGTTTACAGATGACAAAAGCACTCCGCCGCAGAAGGTTCCCTAGAGGTGGCAAAGGAGGAGAGAGAATGTAAATACCTCTCTTTTTTTTACAGTAATTTTCCACTATCACCGCTTCTCAACGTCACAAATCGACATATAATAATAATAACAACCATTCAACACAAAAACATGATCATTTTCTCTGCCGTGTTTCCCTCGAGTCATTGCAGCTAGTATATATATATATAGACTTCCTATAACACACGTGTGTGTGAGTCCCAGACAAGAGGAACTGTGTGTGGTGCGAGGCTAACAGTATAAGCTCAGTTCTCATGGTGGGTTTAATGTTGCATTGAATGTATCCCCCTTTGCAATCCCAAAGACATGTCTATAGCAGCTAGCTCCATGAAGCGGGGGGCTACAGCCTTCTGTGGGGGGCTGCTGCGTGGTCTAACACCTGCCTCCCCGAGTTGCCCCCCTTGCCAACGCATAAACGTGCCCCCTATGAGCCGGCTAAAGAATAATAAAGTGTGAGTGGTGCTGCTGTGTTTACCTGCCTGTGTGACTGCTGCTCTTAGGGGGCTGCTTCCTGCTAGTCCCTGCCCGGAGTGGTCAGAGCGCGAGGCTCATGGTGAACTCAACTATACCCCCTTCCTCCTACAAATGGAAGGGACAGGTCTCCATGGCAGAGTCCAAAAATAAAATCCTGAGTCCTTTGCTCAGAATGACTCCGTGCGTGTGGTGTGGTGTGGTGACGGCCCCGCCGCGAGGAGGAGGCAGGGGGTGGCCACACAGCAGCACCTTAGATATCACTACTCTATGATGGTGGTGGGTGACAGCAGCAGGGATTCTGCGGTTGAGTGCTTTCTCACTAGTGTGGCGCCACCTAAAGGCGACACGAGCGTGTTCGAGAGAGAGACACACGTGAGACCGTCGAGGGCCCAACATTATAGTAAATCACCCGCTTTTTTACAGCTGATAAATGAGTCCTATTAATTAAGCCTCTCTCAACACCCGGGGGAATTGAAGTATGAAGTATATGAAGTACATTTCTTACACACATTTTTGGCACACATAATAAACAAGACCACCGCTGTTAGCGGTTAAGGGAACTTAGCAGCGCCGCCACGGAGCGGTGTTCTTTGACGGTGTAGCGAGATTCCCACACTAGTAACGAGATTAGAAAACCTAAACTGACACGGATAACTGTTCACCGGATGTCAGATCAGGACGTAAGAAGAACACCCCTTGGAGAGAATTAAAGAGACGACTCAACAGACCTGTGTATACAGCTGTGGGGATAAACAAATGGGGGCCGCTGTCCTCTCCTGACCGGGGTAATAGCCTACATTATGTTTATGAGTGTCCCACGGCTCTGGGAGGGAAGTGTTCAAGAAGCCCTTATGATTAGCCACACTGTCGTCTGCTGCGTCTCTCGTCTCTCCTGAATTCTGCTTGCCTAATGCGGAGACAGAAATAGCATCACGGGGCGTCTCGGCCTCTCCTCTACCAAACCGGAGCCTTCCCTCCCGTTCAAGACACAATCCACGGCATCTCCTTATTCAGCGGCGGAGGCCGAGACGTCAGGGAGAGAAGGGTCGTCGCCCTCCGGCCCTCCGCCCCCCCCCGTGGCCCCGCCTCCTCGCTGCGCCACGGCCAATGGGGAGCCTCGGAGTATCGAGTGTCGTATAACAGAAGGACATAATCAGCGCGGTAACTTTGCAGAACCTTACAGCCAGTCTCGTCAAGCAGGGAGCTCTCACTTCTTTCACTGCTTTTCTCGGAGGTAAGAGGGATAGGGAGCGAGTGGAAAGGCGAGAGAGAGTGTGTGTGTGTGTGTGTGTGTGTGTGTGTGGGTACATGGGAGTGACTGTTGGGTGAGAAAGCTCAAGTGCCATTGTTAATAAGAGCCCCTGCCTCCTGGCTACCAACAGGTGAATCCACACGTGCAAATAAACCCACTGCCACTGTGTCGGAACCGTGGGACACTTTCAAGCAGATGGCTGCTCCGTTGTATTGTCGGGGGTCAAGGGTGAAAGGGATGGATGGAGTGTGCTGCTGCCTTGGTTTTCACGTTGTGTCCAGCGGAGTGTTGGAGTGGCGTGTGTCTGTGGAGTCTTCTGTGATCGGTGGTCGGCCTTGGCGTTAGTGACAGTGAGGAATTAAGTGGTAAAAAGTGGACTTTGTTTTTGTGCTACTGTACGTCGAGTGAGAGGCCTGTGATAGCGTCGGACACCTGCTGTGGGGTGTACGGTGTCGTTCTATCTGCCGAGGAGCTCTGATGGAGAGAAACTGATGGCTGAGTTGTGTTATTGAGTTAATCTGAGATCATTTAATGGCATACCTTACTAATATCTTGAATAGCCGATTCATACCTGAAGGATAAACACACGTGCACGTGTACTCTAACATCTGTAACCAGATCCAAGAAGTATAGTTAAGATTCAAGTGGATCTACACGATGCTCTACAATAATTGTTTAACTACCCGACTACTAATGTTACATAATGATGTGACGATGTAATACGGATGCATTTGTTTATGTTGTTTGGAAGATCTTCAACAGGTATAAGAAAGGGGGGGGGGGGGGGGAATGAAACATTTCCAATCTTTACCTTTTTACAAATCGTTTTGAATTAGCAAATACATAAGAACGACTGTTTGTTTATGTTGGTTCCTTTAAGTGTGTTCGGTTCAGCGACAGAGGATCAAAGCTGAACGATTGAAAGGCCTCTTTGAGCGAGCTTCCCAGATAAGGCAAGGAGATTGGAATTATGGATCCTATTTCAAGAGGAGGAAACCGATCTGTACCACTGGATCCATTGAAACGGGATCCTGGTCAGATTCCAAGAGACATTTGCAGCTGTCTCTTTTGAAAACGGAGCCTTCGTGGAGGGCTAACACTAATGAGACTAATGGGATACCAATGCAAATGCTAATTATATAGGATTATATTTTGGGAATGGGCTTTTCACCCATGCATGTTATTATTAGTTATTATTAGTCTATTACTTTTAGAAATGTTCTCAGATACTGATACATTTTCAAGATAACAAAACTTAAACACATGTCATTGCCCAGGTGGTAGGAATGATGACCTCATCGTGGCAGAATCCATCATAAAATGCTGTTTAGGACCTGGAGTGTGTTTCTAAAGATACACGTGTTTAACACCGACATCGGCAAATGGAGTCAAGACTTGCTTGAGCCCGTGGGGTCATAGACCGTGACCTTTGCAGCGACACCTGATTTTTTTTTTACGGCAACACGAATCCCATGCCAGGGTGTAGAAAGAAAAAGACCACGTTTGGCATAAATCTATGTTTGGCCGCATCTTCTCACTTATCGCCTGAGAGGCAGACTTTTAAACACGTGGTTCAAATTTCAGCTAAACGTCCAATGCTAATTATAAACAAAGGTGTTGTTTTTTTATCCTGCCAATGCGGTGGCATTTCATTTGACAAACAAACAACACATCATCATCATCTGCGTGAAAATTTTTTCCCCCAAAGAAAAGAAAGAAAAAAAGAATGAACTAATGGAAAGAAATATATTTGTGGCTATATTTGTGGAGGGTGGGGTCGTGGGAGGCCTGGCTGGGGAGGGGGGGGGGGGACATGTGCAACACAATCCTGCCCTGCTGCTATAAATACCGCTTAGCCAGCAGGGAGCTCCTTGCAATGTGACTCAAAGTGTTTCCATCCTCTCTTGTGCCCCAGGTGCAAAGTCCACTGTCGCCATGTCTGACACTGAGGAAGTGTAAGTACTGGATATATTATTGCTTTCTTGATTGATTGATTGATTGAAAAGTTTATTAACAGATTGCAGAATGGGTACAGTACAATACAGTACAGCTCAATACATACAATTGTTAAGGGGATGCAGACCAGAGAAAGACTTTCGTCTTGTTTACATCAGGGTCCCCCATTTTCAATTCATCATATGACACACATGACATACAGATAGACAGTACTGCTACATCTATACATTTATGACATACCAGATTTGCAAATACAGTACTGTTTGTGATACAAAACAAAGTAACTGTCGTTGTGTTGGTTGAGCTTTAGTGTTGACTTTACCTCAATGTGACCAAGTGTGTCTCTCTTCTTCTCTCTTGCAGCGATCAGGTCGAGGGTAAGTGACCTTATACTCTTACTCTCTCTACTGGTAGAGATCTTGTTATAATGAGGAGGTATAGCGCCTGGTATACAATCTTCACCCTTCATAGGTGTACAGGGTTTGAACGCTAAAAAATACCAATGTACATGTGGACGTCGCCTAACCGACTCTTCATTCCCCATCATAGAGATTGCACGGGTTAATTGCATTTGGACAAATGATGATTCTGCAGGTTTGACTGGACTCCTGGGAGATTCGAGTGGCACACTAGTATAGGAGCTCTGTACCCCACACACGTACTTGTTTATACTCCGTCTAGTCAGTGGATGTGAAGCGGCCTCCGACGACTCACTACCTACCGCAGCATGAGTCGCAGGCACCGATGTTGACAACAGGGACACGTGGGCATTTTTTCCCCCCGCCTACAATCTCTAAGGTTACATTGTGTAACCGATTATTAAACAATGTCAAACACACGTGGATCTGTTGGCAGCGGGGTCCCTGCAACTTTGTGTCCGAAAACTATATAGGGGCACTTGTTGTACAGTACTCCTGAGCCGAGCGTCTGTTGTTGTTGTTGTGAAAGGAGCGGGGGGTGACACCAATATCAATCAATATAACAGTTACACATCAATGGAATTAGGCGACAAAATAAATGAATGTAACTGAGATAATAATTGGGACTTGAAGTCACCCACGCCACGTGACACCGTGTGACCGTTCGATCGGCGAAGGAGGACTGTACACTGTTATGCACAGCATGGCTCCCTACTGTACCTACATTTGCAGACTTCTATCAAATTTGGTACAGAAGGGACCTTTTGATAACATTCTCTTTCAACTCTTACTTTCCTTTTTCTGACAAAATGAAGATCACGATGGTAAGAACACTCAACTAGAGATGATGCCATCTACCAGTATTTTACTAATTATTATTACTAAGTCGATTTTGTTTCTCCGTACTCTTGTGCACGCATGGCCAGTCGACGCTAACGCTAACACACTATCTTTTGTATTCTTAACCGTAAAAGAAAAAATAGAAACAAAAGGGGGAATAACGGATCCAAAACTATAAAACGATAGATCTTAGAAGAACCCTTCTCTCCTGAACTCTCTGTGACGTGCCACTGCACACATATATAGTCAGTCGATCCTAGTCACATTTAAACAAAGAAATGTGGCTTTTTTTTTTATTGGTCGCGACAATACCAAGCTACGGATATATGTCCAGGTTTCGGCGGGAAAGCAGGACCACCACCGTTTGTCCACCAACTAACGAGACTTTTTCCCTCCTGTTAACTCTGCGTGTTGTGTCTCTTCAGCACCACCTGGTGGTGGCCATGTCTCTCTCTCTCTCTCTCTCACCCTCTCACCCAAACCTCTTCCAACTCTCCTCCCCCCCCCCCCCCCCTCTCTCTCTCTCGAGCTTCCATTAACCCCTTCATCAACCTTCCTCTCCCTCCCCCCCGGTTACTCACTCTGCTGCATGGTGCTGTGTAGCCGTCGTAGAAGAGGCCGTCGTAGAAGAGGCAGTAGTAGAGGATGTAGCGGAAGTAGAGGTGGCTCCCGAGGTGGCACCGGAACCAGAGCCAGAGCCTGAGGTAGAGCCAGAGCCTGAGCCAGAGCCAGAGCCAGAACCAGAGCCAGAGCCTGAGCCCGTGGTAGAGCCAGAGCCAGAGCCAGAACCAGAGCCAGAGCCTGAGCCCGAGGAAGGTATGTCGTCGCATGGGGGGTTGTATTCGATCATCGTCCTTTTCACAGGGCGGCAGCAAGCAACGCTCCCACCGGTTACACAGGCAGACAGACCAAAACTAAACTAATAATAAGAGTTCACTCACCTCTTCTATTATAGTCGACTAAATGTGTTGTTACCTTCCCTTCATCTCTGGCCCAAAGTAAAAAATATAACGTGTATATACTTTGTCACTCATGTTACAAATATAACATTGTTTTTTTTTGTTTACCTGTCTATACCACTCAGCTTTTATTTTATAATGCAAACTGCTTTACTCGAGATGCATTATTACACTGCTAACCAAGCGAGATAACAACTCCTATTCGTAGCTTAAATATACAGCTATCAACATCTATTGTGTATATATAACTTTTGCTTTCTGATATACATTTAAAGACCCAATCCGGAATATTGAGCGGGGGGTGGCAGATGGGAAAAAAAGCTTTTTGCGAGGCTGATTATTCCACTGTCACTCAAAAATCATGTTTTATATTTTACAAACAACTCGAATGTAGACAAAGAACTTGCGGTTAGAATTCATGAATTCATAAGATGGCAATTGTCTCAAGACCCTCTATGATCAGGTCGGGGCTTCCGTTTAGTATTAAGGATTGGGCCTTTAAAGATACAATCGACATAAGATAGGCTAATGAAATTGGTGGCAATTGGTTGTATGTACATTGTTCATTGTCACACTTTTGATATTCCGACGTGTAGGCCAACATCGGTGTATCAAAACATTGCACGTTGACTGTTACGATGTCTATTTCTCAAAAAGAGACATAAGAACTGCTATGCTCCTCATTACTGAAAATGTCTTTTGGGGTATTGTCATCATTATCTTACTTATTTTCTTCGACCTTTACCCCAATAGACATCATTGTCTCAGCGATTATACTTTGGTGAGCTATACCGATGGATCAAAACAAGCTCTTTTAGCTTTACTTTAAAAGAAAATCTGACCTACCACCACTAACTTTCTCCCAATGGTTATCTCACCAAAGTATCGTGCTTATTATAATAATACTAAAACAGAACTGCTCCAACTACAGTAGTTGAGTGTGCTTGATGGAGACGCCTAGTGGAATGTGCAGCAGTCATTGTTCTAACACTGTTACTTTTGCTCTTGTTTTCGTTGCTTGGTGCATGCAGAGGCCATAGAAGAGGAAGGTATGTTGGTTAAAAATGATTTGATTCATCATTGATTCATTCTGGTTCACGTTCTTCAGGTCGGACGTCTCGTTGTAATGGGGGGGAATGTTTTGCTCTGCTGGTCGAATATAAAATGCCCCCCTCCGAATTATACCATAATCATAAAGGAGCACTGCGAAAAATTGGCAAAACTCTTCCAAATTAGACCAAATTAGAAATATGTGATATTGAATAATTGCATTATTTACAAAGAAAATACCAAAAACATAACTTTTTTTTTAATCTACCTTTTCTCCCCCTTTTTCTGTATTTTTCTCCCATCCCAATTTAGTCGTTATGCCAATTCCCTTCCCTCCCTTCCTGGTCGTTGTGCGCATTGGCCCCCCACTTGCCGGTCTTGGCGGGGGTTGATAGATACTATCACATGTCTCCTCCGATACATGCGGGGTCAGCCAGCCGCTTCTTTTCACCTGACAGCAAGGACTCTCACTGGGGGAGCGTAACGCGTGGGAGGCTCACACTACTTCCCCCAGTTCCCTCCCTCCCTCGCTGAGCAGGCGCCCCGACCGACCTGTAGGAGTCGCTGTTTTACAACGACCAGGATACACACCCCGCCGGCTTCCCACCCGCTGACACTGCCAACTGTGTTAGTATGGACGACCGACCAAGCCGGAGGCACCGCTGACGGCTGGATTCGATACCAGTGTCTCTGCGGTGGTAGGCAGACGCTTAGTCCGCTGCGCTACCCAGCCGCCCAAAAACATTACTTGAAAAGTGAAGAAAAGGGTGAACGGATATAACACGCTAACATTTGCTTAACAACGCAGTTGTTGAACCTATGCTGTGCCGGGCGTGACTCGCATGGCATGATGTAGATGTAATTAAAATTATATGTTCTTGTTCTTTGGAAAAAGAAAATATAAAACAGTATATATACTATTTTGTCTTGCTTGTGGAAATGGTGTGGGGGGCCGAGTAAAAAAACAAACATCTCTGCAGTATCTTTTTTTAAATCTTTTTTTTAAGTCAATCTTTCAGCAGTGATACTCTCTTTCTTAATGACTATTGGCTTAGTTTTAGACAAAGAGAAAAAAGGAAATGCATGCGAGAAAGGTAATCTTTTCATCTTCTACTCTTGTAATGTAATTAAAGTATTTATAGACCCACCCGCCCAGTCTCATTAACTCTTGGGAATAGACCACAAATTATATCCATGAATGTTAATATTTCCTGTGAAAAACTGTTTGTCATGTCTGAATAATATGTGAAGTTTTGACCGCTTTGTCGCTAAGTCATCCGTTGTTTCCTTCTAACCCCGACTACAAATTGAAAACTAATGCTGCTAATTTGAAAGATTTAACCCCAGCCACTTCATCAATGTCTAATTTTGATATAGAATAGTTACATTGCCTACCTAAATATAATATGCCTGAGATTCCATTTGCCTGATCATTGAAGTACCTAGTGCACTTCTAACCCAATAACATGTACCCTCTTCATTTCTTAACACGCAGAGGAGAAGCCAAAGTTCAAGTAAGTCATCTTCTCATGTAACCCCTGACTTGAAATGATTTCTTTTTAAAACATTTCAATCTGATCCATTGCCATATATTACCATAATCGCTGACTAAATAAAATCTTCCCTCGTGGTGTTCCAATGCCCACCCTACTACAACATTTCCTCCCCACAGGCCTACCCAAGCAAAGATTCCCGATGGCGAGAAAGTGGACTTTGATGTGAGTATATAGAGAGCGCCACGACGACTCCAACGGTCACCAATGTTTCTCCACGACATTTGGGCCGGGAATCCTTTTTTTCCCGGTCCGATGACGGCGGTTAATTCCGCGGTGGTTCGAGGTTGTGGAACTAACTAACTTTTAACTTTACACCCTCGGCTCTCTACAGGACATCCAGAAGAAACGTCAGAACAAGGATCTCATGGAGCTGCAAGGCCTGATCGATGCTCACTTCGAGTGCAGAAAGATCGAGGAGGAGCAGCTGATTGCCCTGAAGGACAGAATTGTGAGTGACGGCGCTCACTTGCCTTGTTGTTGTCCGTTAGGGGGTGGTCTGTTCTCACGGGGGCGGGGGGGGGGGCATTAGTAACACATGATGTGTGTAGCATGTGTGTGTAACCAACTGTTGTGTGTCCGTCCGTCCGTTCCGCAGGAGAAACGTAGGGCAGAGAGGGCCGAGCAGCAGAGAATCCGTTCCGAGAAGGACAAAGAGCGCCAGGCGAAACGAGAGGCGGAGAGGCTGATCAGGGAGGAGAACGATGCCAAGAAGAAGGCTGGCGAGGACGCCAAGAAGAAGTCTGCGCTGTCCAACATGGGCTCCAACTACAGCAGCCATCTGCAGAAGGTGACCATCAGTAGCGTTGTGTTGTAGAGAGTGTCGTCTGCAGGGTTTAGTCGTGCCGTAGTAGTCTCGCAGGACTCAAGATCCGTGGGGTTTGGGTCTGATGAAGACAGGACCTTACAAACTGTCACAACGCCACACGCAGACACTGTTGAACACTGTTTCTTAAGTCGCCTCACATTACTCCTGGTAACCATGGCGTCTCTGCAAACCCAACAGGCCGACTCCAAGAGGGGAGGAAAGAAGGAAACTGAGAGAGAGAAGAAGAAGAAGATCCTGGCTGGCAGACGCAAGGCCCTCAACATTGACCATCTGAATGAGGACAAGCTGAAGTAAGCGGCTCAATACCTTCAGATGATATTGTTACACACATCATCTATATGATAACAACCGTGTATTAACTAAGTTGAACCACTAAGAGTTTTTGGTTTGATGTCACACTTTTTACGTCATCGTGCAGATCGATGTGATGAACGGCAAACTGGATTATATCTATCTAGCGATTTTTTGCACACGTCGTGAACAGATATCTTGATGTAGTTGTATATGGATATTGGATTTGAACTCACGAGTGCCGTTTCTCCAGGGACAAGATCGGTGAGCTGCACGAATGGCAGAAGACCCTTGAGTCCGAGAAGTTCGACCACATGGAGAGACTGAAGAGGCAGAAGTATGAGGTGAGTAAACACCCAGGGAACAGTGAATATATAATAATAATAATAATATAACATTCATTGACAAATAATAATAATTAAAATGCATTGACGACATGAATAATGAATAATACAATAATGACTCTTTAACAGTATAACAGTTGGTATACATTCATTGACGACTTGTATTGATGGGGACGTACGTCATCGATGTTAAGACAACAACGGAACACATTGACATCCGTGATGTTGTTGTTCTCGATTTCATCCCGTTCAATTCCATGGAGACTTGAGAGCCGGTATGGACACGATGGATTTTGTGACCCGGACGGTCACGGCACCAGTGGACCTGGCGGGGTCTAGGACCTGTGGTCCGCTCGACAAACCCATTATTAGGGCTGTACCGAATGCTTCGATCATAATGTCGACATTCGAATTCTAAATCAACATTCGAATTTACATTTTTTTATAAAAAAGAAAATTCTTCACAGTTGCAGATAAAGATTAGGCTACACTAATATTATAGTATTATACTATTATATTATATGACTAGTCATAAAAAAAATTATAAAACATTTATCATAAAGATGTAGCCTATCTGCATCCGCTTGGCGCTCGGCGCTCCATCAAGACGTCACCGTCACTTTCGTACCAACCGTGCCCTGATTGGATTATTTATGTTGACGAAACTGACGAGTTATATTCAATAAAGAAAGTTGATTTAATAAAAAAAAGTACTCATTTAATCAGATTAATCACTTTATTCAAATTGAGGATTTTGTTTAAAAGAAAAATTGGATTACGTCATAAAATATGACGACAGACATTCGAAGCTTTGTTCGAATACTTCAATAGAAGCTTCGAATGTTAAAAGATGACATTCGGTACAGCCCTACCCATTATACGTAACATTTCCCACCTCTGTCCCGCCGTGTTGACTTCCTCCGTCCCACTCGGTGGTCCACTTGTGTCCTTTCATGAGATATGAACACAGGTGTTTGTCTCCTCCAGGTCACAACCCTGCGTAAGAGAGTGGAGGAGCTCAGTAAATTGTAAGTAAAGCTGAGCGGTTCCTGATCCGCGGCTCAGGGGGTCTCTTGCTCCCTAGCGGTGCATGGTCCGCCTCTGGTAGAAGCATGAATAAGGTCACAGAAACAGTCCCAACTGGATGGAGGAGAACCAAGAGAACACACACCATGGAGCGTTTAGAGGTTTACTAATGTTTAAAGGCTGCACGTTAGGTGAGAAGTACTAAGGGGCCATTACTACGTCCCATCTCTAACTAAACTGAGATTGTAGGGCCTCAAGCGGCCCTGAAGGTTCTTAAGTCACGTCTTTCAAACAATGGTGTGTTACAGGTAAGTGATTTAATTAGCATTGAAACCACAGGCTTAACGTGGCAGACTCTAACCTGTCCTCGTCGCCCGGACGCTCTCTCCCTGGCATGCTGGGAAACCAAGGCTGGCACAGTAACAGACTGTACAGGTGATATACCTTAGCGCTAGTAATCCACCCCATTTTGGTTAAGTCACCTAGAATTACTTTGCGAGGAGCTACCATAGTTCAGTTTGTTGCAGGACCCCCCCCACCCCCCCCTACCCCCCCCCCCCCCCACTCACACACAGTGACCCTTCTGAAGGTTTAAAACGTCACAGTGTTCATTTGATCTGAAAGCCTGACGGGTCAAAAGCAAACAGGACCCAGCCATTCTTCCGTGTCCCGTCTTGGTTTCCCAAACTGCCTTAACCGCAGCCAACCCAGCCCAGGAGTCACATAGAGAGGCGAGGAATCCGGGGACCCTCCAAGGTAAAGCTTTCTTTGGTCCCTGTTAAACGTGCCACTGTGTCATTTCCAGGTCCTCAATCTCAGGCACCGCATTGATGAGTTGCAGAAGCAGTAAGTAACGCGGCCTCCCTGGCCTGTACCATCTCACGCTCCCCTCCACGCAGGCGGTGGCATGGTGATCCGGGGGGCATTTGCGGGAAATGCATTCCATTAATCTCATTACCATGCAGAGTTAACGAAGACTTAACTTAAACCGTTCCCATTTAAGATTGTCCGGTGTAATCATTTCTACAGCATGACATGACTGTCATAACTGCTCAGGACAGTTCATGTCAGTTCATGGCTAGAAAACCCGTTCTGGCCGCTGCCCTGAGATACCGTTGAGACTTCCTCTGTTAGATCACTCCCCCCGTTAACCGCCAGGAGCAATAAAGCCTATTTCCCTACAGAATAAAACCATTATTTTAGGCAGATTCTAAGCCTGAGTTGGTCTCGACCTGCCATGTACAGTAAGTAGTACACAGGCCGTACCCTATATGTCCACTTTGTGCCCTACTGTAGGGTCTAATGCCATAAACGCTCCAAATTCCCTATACACTAACAACAGAAGGATTTAGGCCTAGAGCCAGACCTGACGATGGCTGAGACTTACTGGATGCCAACAAAGAGGTACTCAACTGTTCTCTATCTCCACATCACATTCCTGATTGGTGAGGTGTAGGAGATAGATCTCTCTGGTTCATATACCTGTCGTGTGATGTTGTGCGCGGTGTGTTGTGGAGATGTCGCGTTGTCATTTTGACCTGAAGGGAAAACAAACATGAAAGCAAAGATCCCAACCTGACGGGAGGGTACCTTATCCCCGGTGTGTGTACCGCAGTCACGGCGGCATCAGAACCGGGCCAAATTTGGAAAACAGCCCAGTTATTTCTTTGCTTTCCATGTTGCCTTCGAATGTCTCCGTTTCTTCACATATGTTATAAAAGAGAACGGGATGGCTGCCCTCCGTTATTTGCACGAGTCTTTGTGGGTAGAGCCTAGGGGTAACCAAGTATATCTATAAGTACTACTTATACAAATTATACATGGTTAGCAAAATAGCCTATAGAAAACTGTAGCCACAGAGACTCGTGTAATATTTTGCTGCAATAATGAAGGGAAGCCATGATCCCCTTCTCTTTTATGAGAAGCCTACCGGTATTTAATTACAAATACATGCTGATACAGAGTACTTCATCTTCATCATTTCCGCTAGTGCCTAGTACTTTTTGGCCTGGTGTCAGGCCTGACGGCCAACACCAGTAGGCTAACTGTTATACAGCTAAGTGTATGAGTCTGTGTACCGATGGCAATGATTCATGGAATAGGCCTATTTTGGTCTTCGCTTATTCCATCATCATTACTCAGTTTCCAAGTAGGTAAGTGATGCATGTTTCTATAAAAAGAAATCTGTTTGGAGTGGTATTATTGTGTGATTTCACTATGGTTGTCCGTATATATCACATTACGAGAGACTTAACAATAATGTCACTCTCTGAATGCTCCTACTGCATAGTACACTACAACAGTATCAGCATCATCCATATTGCAGAATCAACATGTCATCAAATTATGTTTTTCCTGGTTTTGTTGGTATTAAAACGTCAAACCATTTCAGGTGTTTGCACTCGGAAGAATATACCCACTAAGTAAATACTATGCAGTAGTGAGCTTTCAGGCAACAGCCAATGAGTGTGGATGGCGAGAGAGTCTCACGCGCTGTTCTTCTTCTTCTTGTGTTTCTGGCACATTGCAGCAGCAAGAAGGGAGCCAGGAAGACCAGGAAGTAAACGGTCGCGTTCCCCTGCTTGGAACCAGACCCACCATCATATCGGACACATGCTCGATGACGTGGCGCACGCTAAGGCGGAGGTCGCGGCCCAGACACTCACACTCTGTGCCGTGTACCTTTTGTTTCACAACTGTTGTGTCACATCCATCACGGAGCCTTTAGCTGCCGCTGTTGTAGGATCCGCCGCCATGCTTTTCCTCCCTGGACTGTTTGGTTCTCATTATTTTTGTAAATAAACAGTGTGCCCTCTTCAAGCCTTGTCTGTAGATCTGTCATTCAAACCTCAATAAAGGTCCGTGTTTTTAGCCGTGTAATTTAAAGTGGTTTTTTCTCAACGCCGTTTGCATTCCACAGCAGGAGTTGATTTGTGTGTCGTCTTAGCCAACATGGCATTCGTACCCCGAAGATGGACAGGTTTTTTTGCAGATTCATTTGGTTTGCAAAATCAAATGAGTTTGAATTTTCTTCCCTCGTGAGATCCGTGAAAATTAAATCTGTGTGTGAAGAATAGCATATAGCCTAAAGAGTTATGGAGGGATGGTCATGGGGATGAGTTTCCTTGATTTATGGAGGGATCATTTTAGTAAAAAAAAAATACAGGCTAGCTCATTTTAAGGTTACCGTATACAATTATTAGTAGTGGGGTTTTATTTTCGAAATTCAGATCAAAACAACAAAATATCTAAAGCAATAATCTATCTTGGAAAAGTAGCTACACTACTATAGTAGTAGACTAATCGAGTTCAGGTGTACTATACAGTACGGCTGGGCAATACATCCAGATTCAGTGCTGTTTATATACGGCATACTGTATTAGTGTTATTGTAGTAGTAGTAGTAGTAGTAGTAGTAGTAGTAGTAGTAGTAGTAGTAGTAGTAGTAGTAGTAGTAGTAGTAGTAGTAGTACTAGTAGTAGTAGTAGTAGTAGTAGTAGTAGTAGTAGTAGTAGTAGTGTTGTTTATATTGAGAATCATGGTACACAACATTGTTGTAATAATCAATAACAAAGAAAATAAGTCAAATGTCTCATAAAAGGATTTATGAAATATCTGAGAACGTCAGTTGAAGATTACAATTTGAAATCACACTCGTCATTATCCTGCAGTCCAGTATTTATTGATATTGAGATATTGTGACACAGGCATATATATCGAAAGCTAAATGTTTTTACGAAAATCTGATTAACATCATGATTTGTATTTTTTTTTTTTTTATAGCTCAGTCCTACAATTAGTGAAACAAGTGGTCTTTTGAGTTAGGGCTAAAACTATGGGCTAGGCCTCATCTACTGGGGCCACTTAATCTAGGCTGATCATTGTCAACACTTTTGACACAAAACAGCTATATTTACCACATTAGCATTACATATTATATTATTACATATTATAATTATTATTATATGCTACAAAAAAAGTAGCCAATAATCAAATGTATGCACTTGCACAGGTAAGCATCATATATCATCATATATATACTACACATTACACAAGTAATATAATATAATATAAGTGAGTTAAATAGTAATACCCACCTTATCAGTCTGATTGTAATAGCTACTAATTGGGCTACTACATAAAATACAATATGAAAGAATATAGCCTAGAATACCGGCGCAGTATACAGGATAGTCTACAACACTCTACAGAGTACAGTGGCAAAGAAATTATTGATTGATAGTATCAGTATGGTACAGCTGGCATGTGTTGTAGTGCAAGGTATAGATTCAAGTTATGAGTTATAGGCCTTTATATACTATTCAGCAGAGACACAGCCTGTGGGAAGAAACTGTTGCTGAACCTGCTGTTCTGGGACGCTGTGATGGAGCGGACCTCGCTCTGACGTCTGGTCTGGGATGATGGAGAGGACCTCGCCCTGACTGGGGTCTGGAGGATCCCTGACTGGGGTCTGGAGGATCTCTGACTGGGGTCTGGAGGATCTTCTCCATGGACGGGACTGTTATGATATGATAAGGAGAAAAAGAATATGAATAAATGAACAAGACACTGGAGACAGCTAGGGAACCGGGCAGCGGGACAGACAGAGAACATAAGAACACCTTAGACTTAGACACACAACAGCAAAGTAACTCAGTGATCATCATCCAGAGCGAAAAAGTGGGTTTTAAGCGAGGCCTTGAATGTCTGTACGGTGTCGGCAGACTTGATGTTGAGAGGGAGCTTGTTCCACAGTGTCGGCGCCATGACACTGCAAAGTCACTGTTCATTCACCCAATGATCTCTTCTGTTGTCCTCCTAACGACGACTCTCAGGATGGCTGTCCTGTCCTGTCCTGTGCAGTGCAGTGGCGTTGCCCGACCACACGGTGGCACCGGTGTCCTGTTCACGGTGATGGGACGATGGACTTCTGAGGTCCACTATGGTCTCTTTTTTTAGTTTTTAGTTTTATTTTGTTTTGCTGACGTTTAGGGCTGCAACTAATGACTAATTTGGTAGTCGACTAATCTGCCGATTATTTTTTCGATTAGTCGACTAATCGAAAACCAATGTAAACAACAACAAAAAAAAAAAAATTTAATTACCTATCTTTGTGAAAGTGGCTTCTCAGCTCTGGTCCAGCTGAAGACAGAGCAGAGGAACAGATTGGACATTGAGCATGACCTCAGAGTTGCTTGTCTACCATCACCCCAGACTTTGAGACTCTTGTCAGGACCAAACAACAACATCATAACATGATGATCCCATAGCAAATTAAAATAATGACTCATGAAACATTTGAATTTGGATCTTTAAGCCACTTTAAATGAAAATGTATTTGAAGAACAATACAGCAATCACTCATAACAAGATAAATAAATTAAATAATACAAATTAAAGTGGAAGTGTACTTTAAATAACTTTTGTTTGCTGTGTGTGAGAGGAGTCTGTGTGTGTGTGTGTATGTGTGTGTGTCTTACTCTGATCGCTGTGTGAGTGAGAGGAGTGTGTGTACTGTGTAATTTGTGTGTGTGTCTTACTCTGATCGCTGTGTGAGTGAGAGGTGTGTACTGTGTAATTTGTGTATGTGTGTGTGTCTTACTCTGATCGCTGTGTGTGAGTGAGAGGAGTGTGAATGTGTCTGTGTCTTACTCTGATCGCTGTGTGTGAGTGAGAGGAGTGTGAATGTGTGTGTGTCTTATTCTGATTGCTGTGTGTGAGTGAGAGGAGTGTGTATGTGTGTGTGTCTTACTCTGATCGCTGTGTGTGAGTGAGAGGAGTGTGAATGTGTGTGTGTCTTACTCTGATCGCTGTGTGTGAGTGAGAGGAGTGTGTATGTGTGTGTGTCTTACTCTGATCGCTGTGTGTGAGTGAGAGGAGTGTGTATGTGTGTGTCTTACTCTGATCGCTGTGTGTGAGTGAGAGGAGTGCGTGTGTAATGTATTGTGTGTCTAGTCTGATCATCATCTCCTGCAGGGGAACAATGTTTTCAATGTCCAAAATTTGCTATGGGATCATCATGTTATGATGTTGTCTGGAACCCTGAGAAGCCACTCTCACAAAGATAGGTAGTGCACAAAAAAAAAAAAACAACAAAAAAATTAAATAAAGTTTTTTTTTTTTTTTTTTTTTTAATGACTAATCGACGCAACAATTTCTCGTCTACGATTTTTTTATAATCGACGTCGTCGATTATGTCGACTAATCGTTGCCGCCCTAGTTCAGAACAAGATTGTTGTCATATCTCTGTCGGATGATGTCATATATTATGTTAAGATGAATTGAAAATGGGGGACCCTGATGTAAACAAGACGAACGTCTTTCTCTGGTCGGCATCCCCTTAACAAGTGTGTGTATTGAGCCGTACTGTATTGTACCCATTCTGCAATCTGTTAACTAAAGTTTTAAATCAATGAATCAATCAATCAAAAACTCTCCAGGTGACTGTGTGTCGTCCAGTGTTGTAGGACTCAAGTCACGAGTCCTGGACTGATCTCCAGGACTCGTGACTCGGACTTGGACTCGAGCACTGACTGCATTCGGACTCAGAAGGTGCAGACGAGGACTCATTAGTGGTTAACGTACCGTTGTATTTGTTCGGTACACAGCCGTACTGAACCTAAGGTCCGGTACTGAAACGGTTCGGTACGGATACGTGTACCTTTACACCCCTAGTGGGTTTTAAGCAAGGTCTTGAATACAGTTATTTGTTTATTTTTTGTAACAGGCCCTAATCTTTTGGCATAAGATATTGATGGCTGGTGCATTTGTTTGGCTATTGTGTCACAAAGTAAATAAACTCCCTTTGAAACGGTGACCGCTGTGTCATTTATGTTAATGTTGACATTTTTCTTTTATTTGTACGTCAGCTCTTTGACCGTCAGAGTGGAGTGGAGTCGACCTCGATGACTCGGACTCGGGTGATGGGGACTCGACTCGGACTCGACTCTGGCTCTTCTTTGGTGACTCGGACTGGGACTTGAACACTTGGGACTTGAGACTCGGATTCGAGATGTACTAGTGACTCGACTACAACACTGTACTCCCCTCTCTTCTCACAGGGCATGGGCACAGGTAGACTTTACTGTCTGCCATCTATGGCCGCATAATTTCACAGGAGGACACGTGCAATGCCCACCTACTGTGACTTGTTAGCCTGATACTAACTAGGCAACTATTGGCTGTGGTGGTCAACTCAAAACATGCTTGTCTTGACAATGACAACTAATGTGCAATGCATTTAATGGTCTGGTCTGCATCCCCTTAACAATTGTGTGTATTGTAGGCCTACCCATGAATGAATGAATGAAAACTTTATTTAACAGATTGCAGAATGGGTACAATACAGTACGGCTCAATACACACAATTGTTAAGGGGATGCAGACCAGAGAAAGACGTTTGTCTTGTTTCCATCAGGGTCCCCCATTTTCAATTCATATAGACATTTATGACATACACAACAGACATGACATTTATGGCATAGGGACATATAGGTATTTAGTACTGATACATTTGTGACATAAACGGTATTCAAATATACAGTACTGTTACCCCTAGATCCTGACAGAGTATATACATATGATGGGGAGGGGACTGTACAATCTGTGCAATCTGTTAATAAAGTGTTCAATCAATCAATCAATCAATCAATCAATCAAACCTACTAGTTCATTACAAGCAATCTTTCGGACCAAGATGTCTGCCATGGAAAACTTTCAATATCAAATAGGCTACCGCTAGATTACTTAGCGTTTTAAATCGACTTCAGTAGCTGGCTGCCAACAACACCTTCTGGCAGGGTTCGAATTATCATCTGAGAGCTATGGGGGCCCCCTGAATATTTTTTTTACTATTATTTTCCTGAAATTGTGGCTGTTTTCGAAGTCATATTTAGAGGAATATCTCATTAGAATTTGTCTAATACTAAGTAATAATGACATCACACAACAGTCTAATCATTAGACTATTGTGTGATGTCATTATTCAGTCTCATTCTTAACCATCAATATTTGTTCATTTTCTTACTCACCTCGGATATATAATGCCATATTTACTTATTTGCATTTTGCATCTGATTTCAATTTTTTTTTTTGAAAAATGAGACAAAATGTATGAACTTGAATTAACATTTATTTGTCTCTGCACTTATAAATCAAAAACTAACAAAATAATCAAATGGAAAAAAACAACAGTAAGTAACATTATCATCTGATAATAAAATGAACATAAAAGCTGCCCTCTAGTGGCCGGCGATAAACTCTTCATACTTGTATAAATCAAAATAAATAATGTTATAAACAAATGTGCACAGGTAATCAAGCAACTCTGCATCTGTGCCCTGATCAAGTTCAACAAGGTCAAGAAAAACATTGTCCACATCTCCATCCCCAGTGACATCACATCTGACATAAATTATCATGTAAGCTTTTCCATGAATTGTGCTTTCATCCAGTGTTATACTGATACGTGAATCCTGCGATTTGACATGAGAAACACATTTTTTTTTCATCTCTGTGGCAATGTGCTCTATGATCTGTGCACAAGAATGATCAGATCGGTGAGCTGGCCCGACTGTTGCACCGTTCAACTCATTAAGTGTCATAAGGGGGTTCAATTTGGTATAAGGCAACCTTTCTTTAGCGACAGTATATGCTGCCCTGAATGAACTTGGCTGTCTCCTTGAGCAAAGCAGATGTGATTTCGCTCACTTTTCTTGGAAGCACTTCCTTCTGGTTTTGACTTTCTATTTCTATAGCTTGCTTATGAGCAACGCTATCACTGTGCAAGTATATTTTCTTCCTCAACTTCTTGCTCTGAGAGCTAGTCACAGTCCCATTCATCCACTGCTCTGCCAAATGGGCTCCAAATGATTTATTTAACAATATCTTGGCGTTTTTACATGGAAGGCAGCCAATGCATCCCTCCGTGGCAAATAACCAGCTATATTTATTTTTCCAAAAGTTCCACTGACTCGGACCCCAGCATTGTGGTGGTTGAGTAGCAGCGCAGTCCAGGTCTAGTGGTGGAGACTCGGGTCTGGCAGTGGCAAACGGCGCGGTAACAATAACAGGTGCACTGCGCACAGGAGCAGCAGAGCTAACACTAATACTAGCACTAGCAGTGTCAACTTCAGTGACAGTAGTTCTGCTAGCTGCTGCACTAACAGCGTCAGTCTTTGGCCTTTTTATAAAACCAAAGCTGTCCAGCTTTGTACAGCCTTGCGGCGGGTTGAGCCTTTTTTTTGGCGGCATGTGGCGTACTGTTTAGTGTTTATGTTTTCTTTTTTTTTAAACTTTATTTTTTTAGCGTTTATCGCTTTTCTGGTCAAGCATGACCGACAGTTGTAGGGTGAAACGGGAGAGAGAGCAGGGGGAGACATTCAGCAAATGACGGCGAGTCCGGGAATCGAACTCAGAGTCAACCAGATCCGTGACGCAGCACGGAGTCCCGCGACGCAGCGCGGTAACATGGTGTGCTACTGGAGCACCCAGTGTTTATGTTTTCAGTTGCAGCCTGCAGGACACAGACGGACCGGCAGCCTTCTGTTTACATCAGCTGCTTCTTCTTCACTAGGTTGGAGTAGCGTTAAACTTATGGGGCGACGCTCATGGGCGACACATAGCGGCTTGGAGGTGAAATGCAGCCTATTCCACAACATTAATTACTCTGTTCTTTTAAAAACTGAAAAGAAAAATATGATCTATTAACAATTTATTTAGGTAGCATAAATAATACTAATTCGTACATAAAAAAAAAAAAAAAAAAAAAAAAAAATTATATAATTTTTTTGAGAGACCCCCACAGGGGGTCTTGACTATGGGGGCTCAGACTATAGCTATGGGGGCTGAGCCCCCATTGGCCCCCTCATAATTCGAACACTGCGCTTCTGGCCACAAAGCACCACCTTACCTTCTCTTCAACATGGTGTTGTTGACATGTAGCCTAGAGATTACAACATGTCCTTCCCATGTAAACAAGGAAGGGAGTGAGCTTGTTGTATTATTATAATTAGTTATTAGATAGTGCCTAATTAATAGTGATGGCGACTGCCCGCCGCTCTCCTTGTAAAACTCCCCATGGACGCAAACAGTGTTTTTTAGACTGAGAATGTTAGCATACCTGTAGTACTTAGTTTAGCCTCTAGATGGCGCTGCTGCTCCTCCTGCTGTTGCTTGTTTCTCTCTGTCTGCAGACAGAGACTAAAGGAACATGGGATACCCTCTGACTCTCACTGAATATTTAGGTTTGTACCTAATTCTCCTATTTTAGTGGTCGTGATATTTAAAGTCAACGGTTTAGGTCTATGGTAGTAGGCTACACAATATTATTAATGAAGAAGTAGTCTTAATCAATTATGTGTACAGTATAGGACTAGTAATGTATAGGCTATTATAGATTAAGGCCCCCGATAAATTAAATAGCCTGGCAAAACAGATGCAAGATATGCGAGATTTATATATATTTTTTGTGTGCATTTGTTCATTTTTTTTTTTTTTTTTTTTTTACATTTGTTGACATTGTAACAAAATGCAAGTTTTGTTCTGGCTATATATATGGGCTGGACATTTTTTAATAGCGCCATGCTTGATGCAAACAAAAACTTTCTACACATCTCACCGTTATTTTAGGAGACCATTTAAAAACGTATTTAGTTCTACAGAATTTTAACTATTCAACAATATGCTTGTATAATAAT
This sequence comes from Notolepis coatsorum, assembly GCF_963971535.1. Lineage (NCBI taxonomy): Eukaryota > Metazoa > Chordata > Actinopteri > Aulopiformes > Paralepididae > Notolepis > Notolepis coatsorum. The sequence goes on from NC_140182.1 coordinate 3,240,406, forward strand.
ATATTTGCTTATCCTCGATTCCTCGCTCACATTAGACATGAATGATTACTCCACATTATTCGATAATTGTGGGCTGTATTCCTAAACATATTAAATTGTCTGTGTTTTCTTGCCTTTTGTATGAATTAATGAATTTAAGAACTATTATGATTGTTATTATTGTTATTAATAATAATAATAATAATAATAATAATAATAATAATAATAATAATAATAATAATAATAATAATAATAATAATAATAATAATAATAATAATAATAATAATAATAATAATAATAACAATGATAATAATCATAAGAATAATGGCTTAATTTTATATATTTTTAAACTTAAGTGGGCGTGATTTGTTTAAACAGTTTATACAGTATATAGCCTCAATCAGAATAGCTCTTCATCTGCCTAAACCTTGTCACATTTAATTATCTCACTTGAGAACATAACGGTTCTATGTGTGTGTTAATTTGTTTTAACCAGAGTTAGGTCTTGTTTGTTTGTTTGTTTGTTTGTTTGTTTTAAGCAGATTTAGGCCTACACATGCCTAAACACCTGTGCTCCTTTCCAGCAAGAAAAACGTTGCCAAATTGCCAAATACGGAGCCTAAAAGGTATTTCAGAATATCACACATATATAGGAGCCTATATTATTATCCTTATGGCAACAATTGATCATATGGAACTCCATATTTATATTGTAAAACACTGTGAATCAGAACGTGCAATAACGTCAAATTGTTACGCACTGTGCCTTGTATTTATCTATACCTTTAAAAAAAGAAAAAAAAATATTTGTACCTTATTTTTTAGCACTCGCTTGTATTTAAATTGTAAATCGTGTGATTTTGTGTGGACTATAGCAAAGTAAGATGTTCATTGTTGTTTAACTGTGTGCACGTGACAATAAAAATCTTGAATCTTGAATGAATGCATAAGTAGCCAACGATTTATTAAGCTATTGAACAATACCCATTATGTGTAGTCCTATTAAATGCACCATGTTGTAGAATCATATCGGCTACAATATGAATTTACAGTATATAGACAACTCGTGGGCAACTGTGCCCACTACTAAATGAGAAATAGGCTATAATACAGCGAACAATAATGCACGATTTATTCATAATTGTGATGTATTTTTCAGCATTGATGTTGATTTGATGTAGGAATTCATTATGCAAATTATTCGGGCTAGTTGGTTATATAGCCTATGAAAAAAATAATAATTGTGATACATGCTTGAAAATCTGCAGGGAAAAAAAGACCAATCTAATAAATATAATTTAGATTTGTTCCCCCCCCTTTTGAACGCTTTCACATTATTATGTCAATTTGAGTAAAAAGAAGAATGAAGCAATTGTTGTATAAATAAACAAATTCATTTATTTGTTATAATAAGTCGACTTTCACTCATTTTCAGATGTATATAAATATAAAGTTTACCATTTTTCTCACAACAACAAACAAACCATACACATATAGACAGGAAACATAAAATACATTATTAATATTTAATTCCGGGCGCCGTGTAATAATAACAAATCAGCTCTTATTTACACATTATATACAAAATAAAAATGGTCCTTCATTTGGCAAATGAAAATGAAAATGACAATGAAACAATGATGTTTTTAAGGAAGTGGTCAGTTTCTTTAACTTTACATAACAACACGAGTGGGGGGCTGGATGATGGGGGGGGCGTCGTGCCTGTTTCAGAACACGTGATGACGTCATGTGGGACACAACAAGTGTGATATTAATATGTTGAACTCAACCGGAGGAATGTGGCAATTTGGCCACAATCTTCCTCAAGAACACACTCCTTCCTGCTCGTTGTGTCGGACTGGTGTTGGACTTATTATAGGCTATAATAATAATACTGTATATCTGTCTGTGGTGTGGATCCTCTTAACCCTTTCACTGCCACACTACAGAAGGACGGTTAACCCTTTACTACTATGATATAACATTGAACTACATGTGTGGATATATATATATATATATATATATATATGGTGTGTTTGTCTATAGGGTCTTTTTTAATATGTCATGATGTGCTCTGTCCTTGTGTTGTGACCTGTATCCCTATCGTATAAATAATTATGTTCTATGTGCTTTTGTCTGTGTTTTTATTCTAATGTTATTTATCTTGATTGTATTCTGTTTTTTTTTTGTATTGCTAATCCTTTTCCACACAGGATCTATAATACAGGACCTGGGGGGGGCGCCAATGGAAATGGCCTTTTGGCTAAAATTGGGTGCATTTACATTTGTAACTAATACAATGTTTGATTAATTAATGTACGCTGTCCGGCCTCGATCAAATAATAAAGTAAACCTAAACCTATACTATCACACTAGAGTAAAGGGTTAACCATGTGCTGTCGTGTGGCAGTGAAAGGGTTAACCTTCTGTGTGAGTTGTCGCATGTGAAAGAAGGGTGATCCGTTCGGTAGTGCGTGCGGCAGTGAAAGGGTTCATAAAGAACGGATAGAGGGAATAATAATAATAATAATAATACTTGTCCCCGGTTATGATGATTGTCTCTCTCTCTCTCTCTCTCTCTCTCTCTCTCTCTCTCTCTCTCTCTCTCTCTCTCTCTCTCTCGCTCTCTCTCTCCTCACAACACCTGGTAGATCATGTTCGGGTCCGGTACCGGGACCGGCGGTGCCGCCGCGGCCTGCAGCGGCGGGTGACCGGGGTAGTTGTTGTTGTTGTTGTTGTTGTTGGTCGGTGTCGGTGACGGCTCGGCGGTGTCGCTCAGGATGGAGCCGTCCTCCCCGGGGGAGCAGGGCAGGCTGCAGCCCCCCTCAGAGGAGTGGTCCCGGTCCCGGTGGTCGCGGTCCCGGTGCAGGTCCCGGTGCAGGTCCCGGGGCGGCGGCGCGGTGCACGGTGTCGTGTCGGTGGAGATCCGCTCCACGATGCTCGAGAGGCAGTCCAGGCTGGAGATGACCGAGGCGCTGCTCTTGTCGTGCTTCGATCCAACTGCGTGAATAAAGATAAGAGACGGTTCTGTCAGAAAAATGCATTTTGATTTCATACGGTTATAGAGAGAGAGAGGTCCAATATCTATATGTTATGATGAATTGAAAATGGGGGACCCTGATGTAAACAAAACGAAAGTCTTTCTCTGGTCTGCATCCCCTTAACAATTGTGTGTATTGAGTCGTACTGTATTGTACCCATTCTGCAATCTGTTAAATAAAGTTTTCAATCAATCAACCAATAATATAGGCCTATATTATTTTAATAAAATAGAAGACAAATGCGGTGATATAATAGATAGGGTTCTCTTCTCTTCTTACCGTGTGTTGTTTCGGCGAAATAAGAGTTGTCGTAGCTGCCTCTTCTGATCGACTTGCATGTTGTTGGGCCATAATCCATCTGGAGGGAAGCACATGAAATATGCAATTTAGTAACACGTTATAATAGCGTTCCAATATATGCTATACAGTTGAGTATTCCCATGCATGTCTCTGTGTGAATTATATACAAATTAAACCAATTATGCTTTTAAAATTGGGCATGAACTAAATGTATATATAGGCTATTTTCAATGGAAATATAGTTGGCTAATAATATTATGATAAATGTACACAGTAAATTTTACTCAAACTGAGTGCATTTGTACTCAAACTGAACTTTGAGTAAAATTTACACACACACACAATACACACACACACACACACACACACACACACACACACACACACACACACACACACACACACACACACACACACACACACACACACACACGCACACACACACACATATATACATTTTGTTCATGCTGTCATTGCTGTGTGTATTGTTTATTTTTATTTTTAATGAAATAAGTCCTAAAGATTAGTCTCTACAACAAGTATATAACACACACAACAACACGACCCGAGCAGAGTATGTGTGTATTGAGCCGTACTGTATTGTACCCATTCTGCAATCTGTTAATAAAGTTTTCAATCAATCAATCAATCAATGGATCAGAACCCACCATGCCGTCGGAGCAGTTGGACCGCGGGCTGGAGGCGTCGTCGTCGTCGCTGTCCCCCTCCCCGCTGTAGGGCTCCATCACGGGGTAGTAGTTCTCGTCCTGCCCGCGCAGCAGGCCCTGCAGCGACTCGATGTAGCTGATGGCGTTCCTCAGGATCTCCACCTTGGGCAGCCGCTGGTTGGGGTTGGACGACGTGCAGCGCTTCAGCGTCTCGAAGGCGTCGTTGACCTTGCTCAGCCGCCGCCGCTCCCGCATGGTGGCCGCCTTGCGCCGGTCGGCGTTGGTGGTCTTCCTCTTGCACGCCTTGCACGCCCACAGCAGACAGCGGCCCGCCTGGTGGTGACCGCTGGGCGCGCGGATGTGCTCGTCCTCCCCGCCCCCACCCCCCCGCTCGCCGCCCCCGTGGTGGTGGTGGTGGTGGTGGGCGGACGACGGGTGGTGGTCCTCGGGGGAGCTGGAGGAGGAGGAGGACGAGGCCTGCTTCAGGAGGACGCCCCCCACGCCGCCGCCCACGCCGTGATGCACCAGACGGGGGTCCAGGTCCTCGAAGAAGTGCATGTCGTTGGTGTCGAAACACGGGTCGTCGTAGAAGTCGTCGGCGGAGGCGGGGAAGGAAATATCCGACAACTCCATCTTTTACAGGAGAAAGAAATCCAAACACCAAAAACTGTGGAAGTATATAGTTTTGTTGAATGTCAAAGACAGAGAGCGGCTCTGGGGCCAAAAGCAATCACAAGATGAATCCCTGGACCGTTAAAACAAAAGGCCTATAGTGTATAATATATATATATATTATATATATACACCAGATGTAAGATTATGGACAGTGGAGGAATGTAGCAGCTGTAGTCTTTAACCACTTGTTGTCCTGCTATAAGAGCCAGAGCCTGCAGGAGCTACTACCTGTTGCTGGTGCTGGAGGCCCCTGAGGCTTATATACCCGGTGTGAGGACAAGGGGCGTGGTCTTACCGCTGGGGGGCGGTAACGTCACCGCGTGTTGGCCAATGGGCGTCCGGAGGGGGGCGCGAGGAGGCGGGGTTTACAACGTCACGGTGATTAGTGTTCAATTACCCGTGACTGACTGTCTGCGGGCAATAACACACAGTAAGTAAAGGGCTGCGTGTAGAATTATGGCAATATCATCATAATAAAGTAAATAACAAACACGGTGACAAATATCATTGCGTTATAGTCAAGTGACTACTGTTGAAGATAATGATAATAATAATTCCCTCATGTTGACAGAAATAGTACAAACGATAAAGATTAAAAAACAAATAGTCCACAGAGCCTTATACTTAAAATTATACAATTATAAAAATTGTATTACCTATTTTCATTAAGGGAAATGTATGACAACATACTGGTGGCATAGAGGCTATAAGTTACCCAACCAGCCTACATTTCTATACAAAAAGTGGTCAGATAAAATAAACAAAACCATATTTGACTATAAAACACCTTCCACACATTTTACTCTCACTTACTTGTAAATATTACCTACTGTACTGCATACTACTATTGTGCCATCGGCATTAACATGATATAATTAGTTTATTATTATTATTATTATTACTCTCATTATCTACCGTTTGCTCTTTCTAAGAGTGGAGCTTGCAGTAGCGGACCTGGCTCCGCTAGATGGCGGTAGTGAGTTGGAGGAACAGTTCACTTTCTAATAACAATCGAATCGTCAGATCTTCCAAATACCTGAATCTGAAATAGTTGAATGAATGAATGAAAACTTTATTTAACAGATTGCAGAATGGGTACAATACAGTACGGCTCAATACACACAATTGTTAAGGGGATGCAGACCTGAGAAAGACGTTTGTCTTGTTTACATCAGGGTCCCCCCCCCTTAGTAATCAAGCAAACACAACATCCATTGTCAAAACTTTATTTCACGAGTTATAACATTGTAGCATTATATGAAGAGTAACAGAAAATATAACAGAAAGCAAATACATGTTGGCTTTATGGAAACCAAAAGAGAACACCTGGTATTATTATGGACAAACCCACCAACATTATTTAAAGTCTATCACACTGATATCACTCTGAGCAATCCTCCTTTGCACTTTTACTGAAAGACAGATCAAATCAAATGTATCTGTAAGGCCCGACAACACAAGTTAATGTCCCCCATGGGGCCGGACACGTGTTCTTTAAACAAGGCAAGAAGAAACACCACAATAAGTCAAGAAACACCATAAAGTCCAAAAGAAAATTTAATAAATGAATGCAACACTCCCAGACATACCCCACGACGCGAAGGTAAGGAAAACTCACTAAAACCTAGCAATAGGAAAAAATGCACCACAGGCGATGTGGAGGAGAGAAACCTTAGAAGGGCCGTTCAAGGGGGATCCCCCTCCTTATGGATACATAAAACCAAATAGTCCCATGATAATATTTCACAGTCATCACCGGTGATTTACAACACAATATGATATACAGTAGGAGGGTGTCCGAGTGGAGTTACACTGCTATAACTCCAGTATCCTCATCTTTGCAGCCTATATATATATAATATCACAATTGGGTATTATTCATGATTTTACACCACTGATTTTAAACGATCACAATGCTCTCGCACCAGATATACAGCAGTTTTACAATCAGGATAAAGTGCACTTTCAAAGTGAGACAGGCGACGAGGTGAGGCAGGGTCTCTCTGGGGGCCTCGGTGCAACGATACTGGGGTCTGAGCTGGTTTAACCCTTTCACTGCCACACGACAGCCGGTTAACCCTTTCACTGTGACAATACGGAAGGTTAGCCCTTTACTATCACACAACCAACGGCGATGCTCCATCATTAGCGTCATTGGCTCCGCGGATGCGGAGCTAATGATGCTAATGATGGAGCATCGCCGTTGGTTGTGTGATAGTAAAGGGTTAACCTTCTGCCGTGTGGCAGTGAACAGTCCTCATATCCAACGATAACACCGTCCCATACAATCCTAACGGAGCATATAACTGTACTTTTGACCTTTTCTATTTTATACTTTTTTTTTTATCTATTTCTATCTATAGCACACTCCCAGGGGCTCATACAGGAAAAAAAGCATTTCACGATTAAACCTATTCTGTATTTTACTATGACAATTAATAAACACACTTGAACTGTATAGGAATGGACACACAAACTATAACTTTGTTCCGTCTAAAAATATAGAAATGGCCCTAAAAAAAAAAAAAAAAAAAAAGAAAAATCCACATTCACTCTAAAAAAATCCACATACCCCATAAATCATTATTTTCATAGGTAATAAATGCGCGGAGTGCTGTTTGTGTGACTGTAACCGCACCCGGTGATGCCCAGTGAAACACACACAGGACAGGCTTGTTGTGACTAGCGAACAGCTGGGTGGGTCTCTACTGTGAACACACATGATGGGGTTCATCTGTTGGAGGCGTCAGGGAGCTCCCCCCGCTGACGAGGTGCCCCCCCCCCCCCCCGAGCGGGTGCAGAGGGCCCCCCCAGCAGCTTGAACCGGGGGCCCCAGAGGGCCCAGGAAGCGGCCCTGGGCCGAGTGTGCGGCTCTCCGTCCGCCGTCACGCCGTGCTGCTTGCTGCCTCAGCTCCGCCATGACGCCCCCCGCCTCCTCTCTGCACCGCGCCAGCCTCAGCTCCAGGGAGGAGAGTACCACACACACACACACACACACACACACACACACACACACACACACACACACACACACACACACACACACACACACACACACACACACACACACACACACACACACACACACACACACACACACACACACACACACACACACACACACACACACACACACACACACACACACACACACACACACACGCACACACACACACACACACACACACACACACACACACACACACACACACACACACACACATTTTAATACTTTATTTGGTTCCACAAATTATATTACATAAACAGGGCATCAAATGTATCGGGGCCAAGCAGCACTGAACACTTAAGGGACACACAGCACCTCCTTCTCCACACGGCTAAGCTGCCAATAATAGCTGAGACAGAGCAATATTTGGCAATTTGTTTGGCTTTTCTTTTAGACATTGCAGCAATTCTCCGACCGGTCATGGTGCATTTGTGTACATGGCCAAGACCTCCGAACACAAGTACACTATATCTACACCTGTACCCAAGGTCAGCCATCACACTGAGCAGTGGTTGGTATTTGATATACTTGTCCCGGAAGGCCTGGTCCATGTCCATGATCACGTGGTTAAAGCTGTTGTAAGTGGTGTTTCTTGTTTGTTAAGATAAGAGTGGTCTACATGTTCAAATAATAGCTCTATACACTCCGATGGCCGTCACGGATATATATAGATTGTCTGGTTGGATAAAGTGGGAAGGGTTATGACTGAGAAAATGTATTTTGTGTTTACTGCGGAGAGGAGGGACTGTTACTGACCAAACACACATCAGTGATGGCTGTCAGAATGTAGGGATATTTAACACATATTTAAAAAAAAAAAAAAAACAGCACCTTTAACAAGGGCACCTAGTTAACTGGACACTGAACAAGTTGTTGTATATTTTTATTTCAAAAGAATTGGCAATTTCCTGTTAGCATTTCAATGCAAGTGGGGTCTGAAATCATTACTCTGACTCGTTTTAGCTCTAGTAATTGAAAGCATATAAAATATAACTGTTTTGAAATAACTTGTATGTGATTTTGAGATAAATGGTTTCATACCTTATTATTGAGTTGCACTAGCATTGCTAACAAATGCTAACAGGTTACTGGTGATCATTTCTTAGAAATCAAAGCAGCGATTTCTTTCCCCACAGAGAGGCCATGGTCAGTGACAGAACAGGCGTCTAAAAATTATGTTTAATAATGTTCACGTCAAAATACATCAAACAACATTATGAAAATACAACCAATGAGCATAACCATCATCAAGCCATAAAACAATTTCAAAGTAATCGACACCTGACAACCAAAGCTCTTTAATTTGAGAAATCTTCGCCGTAGACTAAAAACACACTTCTTCAATAAAACATGTTTAAACACTACTCTTCTTACTGTCCTATACTACCATGCTCTCCTCCTACTGTACTGATATGTCTCTACTACTCTGCACTCAACACTGCAGCACCCACGTCTCAGCACAGTTTGTTGAACTCAGCTGATAGAGTTGTGCCCTTCCTTCCTGATGACTTGTCGTACAGAACTTGTAAGTCGCTTTGGATAAAAGAGTCAGCTAAATGACTAAATGTAAAGTAAATGTAAATCAAAACAAAATATCTATTATAAATACATTTACATTTACATTTAGTCAATTAGCTGAACGCTTTTATCCAAAGCCACTTACAAGTTCTGTACGACAAGTCATCAGGAAGAGCACGACTCTATCAGCTGAGGAACAATGTTCATCAGAGTGTTGAGTGCTACAGTGTAGGTTAGTTTATTAGGACAAGTGCATGGCAGTTAGTTAGGGTTAGAGGTTGTTTAATATATAATAATAATATTAATATATAATATTTAGTATCATAGTAGTAATTAAGTTGCCCGGCGGTGTTGTCACACTCGGGACGCGCGGCGCAGAGCATTTGATCCGCCCCGATCGATGGATAACAAGGTGTCCCAAATCGTTGCTGATGGGGCCCTTTGGCCCCAGCGCTCGGGTGCCATTTTACACGAGTCGTAAAAGCCGAGCGGGCGGACAGGAGAGGGGGCACTAACGGGCCGCGCCACCCTGGACATCTGGAAACACAATTAATGCACTGTCCTTCCGCCTAGACATTAATCTCGCCAATTTTCCGGAACTCAGGGGAAATGTACACCGTGACACGGGCATTAGGACTGAGCCGAGGGCAGAGCCCCCCAGGGAGGGCCACTCCGCTCTCCTTCACCCCCCCCACCTCATTCTTAACCCTTTCACTGCCACACTACAAAGGGTTAACCCTTTCACTGCGACAATACACGGAAGGTTAACACTTTCACTACCACACTACAGAAGGTTAACCCTTTCACTACCACACTACAGACGGTTAACACTTTCACTACCACACTACAGAAGGTTAACCCTTTCACTACCACACTACAGACGGTTAACACTTTCACTACCACACTACAGAAGGTTAACCCTTTCACTACCACACTACAGAAGGTTAACACTTTCACTACCACACTACAGAAGGTTAACACTTTCACTACCACACTACAGACGGTTAACACTTTCACTACCACACTACAGACGGTTAACACTTTCACTACCACACTACAGGTTAACACTTTCACTACCACACTACAGCAGGTTAACCCTTTCACTACCACACTACAGAAGGTTAACCTTTCACTACCACACTACAGAAGGTTAACACTTTCACTACCACACTACAGGTTAACACTTTCACTACCACACTACAGCAGGTTAACCCTTTCACTACCACACTACAGAAGGTTAACCTTTCACTACCACACTACAGAAGGTTAACACTTTCACTACCACACTACAGAAGGTTAACACTTTCACTACCACACTACAGGTTAACACTTTCACTACCACACTACAGGTTAACACTTTCACTACCACACTACAGAAGGTTAACACTTTCACTACCACACTACAGAAGGTTAACACTTTCACTACCACACTACAGAAGGTTAACTCTTTCACTACCACACTACAGACGGTTAACACTTTCACTACCACACTACAGACGGTTAACACTTTCACTACCACACTACAGGTTAACACTTTCACTACCACACTACAGCAGGTTAACCCTTTCACTACCACACTACAGAAGGTTAACCTTTCACTACCACACTACAGAAGGTTAACACTTTCACTACCACACTACAGGTTAACACTTTCACTACCACACTACAGCAGGTTAACCCTTTCACTACCACACTACAGAAGGTTAACCTTTCACTACCACACTACAGAAGGTTAACACTTTCACTACCACACTACAGGTTAACACTTTCACTACCACACTACAGGTTAACACTTTCACTACCACACTACAGGTTAACACTTTCACTACCACACTACAGAAGGTTAACCTTTCACTACCACACTACAGAAGGTTAACCCTTTCACTACCACGCTACAGATGGTTAACCTTTCACTACCACGCTACAGACGGTTAACCCTTTCACTACCACACTACAGGTTAACACTTTCACTACCACACTACAGAAGGTTAACCCTTTCACTACCACGCTACAGATGGTTAACCTTTCACTACCACGCTACAGACGGTTAACCCTTTACTACCACACTACAGGTTAACCTTTCACTACCACACTACAGAAGGTTAACCCTTTCACTACCACGCTACAGATGGTTAACCTTTCACTACCACGCTACAGACGGTTAACCCTTTCACTACCACACTACAGACGGTTAACCCTTTCACTACCACACTACAGCAGGTTAACACTTTCACTACCACGCTACAGACGGTTAACCCTTTCACTACCACACTACAGAAGGTTAACCTTTCACTACCACACTACAGACGGTTAACCTTTCACTACCACACTACAGAAGGTTAACCTTTCACTACCACACTACAGAAGGTTAACCTTTCACTACCACACTACAGAAGGTTAACCCTTTCACTACCACACTACAGACGGTTAACCTTTCACTACCACACTACAGAAGGTTAACCCTTTCACTACCACACTACAGACGGTTAACCTTTCACTACCACACTACAGAAGGTTAACCTTTCACTACCACACTACAGAAGGTTAACCCTTCACTACCACACTACAGACGGTTAACACTTTCACTACCACACTACAGAAGGTTAACCCTTTCAATGCCACACTACAGAAGGTTAACCTTTCACTACCACACTACAGAAGGTTAACCTTTCACTACCACACTACAGACGGTTAACCCTTTCACTACCACACTACAGACGGTTAACCCTTTCACTACCACACTACAGACGGTTAACCCTTCACTACCACACTACAGAGGGTTAACCCTTTCACTACCACACTACAGACGGTTAACCCTTTCACTACCACACTACAGACGGTTAACCCTTTCACTACCACACTACAGACGGTTAACCCTTTCACTACCACACTACAGACGGTTAACCCTTTCACTACCACACTACAGACGGTTAACCCTTTCACTACCACACTACAGACGGTTAACCCTTTCACTACCACACTACAGACGGTTAACCCTCTGTAAAAGGGTTAAGGCCCCTCACTTCCCCCTGTGCAGTGCACTGTCTGTGGGGCTGTATCTCAAATGCACGTTCTAGATACTATGGTTCTAGATACCCCCCCCCCCCCCCCCCCCCCCCCCCCCACTGAAATGACAATATGTCGCGTCTGTAATTTGAGAGAACGCGAGGTGGTGTGATTTAAAACGAAGAGGCTGCATTTTGATTACGGGCGGGGAGGTTTTACTGCTGAGGTATTCTGCATGGTCTTGAGAGTCAGTGAGCTGATCTATAGGTGAACGGGGGAAGCAGCATGATGGGCTACTGCAGCGCTGTGAGTCTATCCCTACAAGTAGCAGATCTACTTGGATGTCTTTGTCACAGTACTGTCCACCATGACGGTCAGACAGGTTAGACCCCGGCGTGGCCTCAGCTGGAGCTCGCTCGCTCACAGATTCCAGGTGAAAGAACGCAGCAGCCACTCTCGGCAGCAGGGCTGTATTATGTCGTCCTGCTCAAATATATTCGCCTGTAGGAAACACAGAAAATAGCTTTAAAGGAACACGTCAACATTTTGGGGAAATTAGCTCACCGTCTTCTCCAGAGAGAGACAAGAAGATAGATGATACCAGTCTCCTCTCTGTGCGTTCAGTAGAAAGCTATCTGGCTGCACGTTAGCCTAGCTTAGCACAATGAATGGAAGCGGACATGCCCCACCCAACCCCCCACCCCCCAACCCCACCGCACCTACCCAACCTCCTCCAATGTACAGTTTCTACGTCAAATGTATATACTCTCTTTGCTGGACTCTTTTTGTATCACAAACAGTACTGTATTTGCAAATCTGGCATGTCATAAATGTATAGATGTAGCAGTACTGTCTATCTGTATGTCATGTATGTCTTATGATGAATTGAAAATGGGGCACCCTGATGTAAACAAGACGAAAGTCTTTCTCTGGTCTGCATCCCCTTAACAATTGTGTGTATTGAGCTGTATTGTACCCATTCTGCAATCTGTTAAATAAAGTTTTCAATCAATCAATCAATCAATCAATCAATCAGTTATTGTTATATTGTTTACACTGCCTATTTTTGGGGTGATTGGTCAGCCGAGCTGTCACTCTGCACTCTACCAATGAGCCCGGGGTTGGTTGGTAGAGGCCAGGGGGGCGGGGCTGACCTGGGGGGGGAAAGGTATAAGAGGGTGTGGCACCTGGGGTGCGCTCTCTTGGCAGTATGGGAAGTTCAAAGGCAGACAACAGGAAGCAATGAGAGGCGATGCACCCAGAGAGGCGATAGCTGTACTTATGGTGCTAATGGTGAATAAACAACACGGTGAGACCTACCCCCCTGAGTCTGTGAGTCGTCAATAACGTGAAACGTTACACTATTACTGTAA
>NC_140182.1:3256472-3263553 GCF_963971535.1 Notolepis coatsorum
CACAATACAGAAGGTTAATCCTTTCACTACCACACTACAGAAGGTTAACCCTTTACTATCACAATACAGAAGGTTAACCCTTTCACTACCACACTACAGAAGGTTAACCCTTTACTACCACACTACAGAAGGTTAACCTTTCACTACCACACTACAGAAGGTTAACCCTTTACTATCACAATACAGAAGGTTAACCCTTTCACTACCACACTACAGAAGGTTAACCCTTTACTACCACACTACAGAAGGTTAACCTTTCACTACCACACTACAGAAGGTTAACCCTTTCACTACCACACTACAGAAGGTTAACCCTTTACTATCACACCACAGAAGGTTAACCCTTTCACTGCACACCCGACAAAGGGTTAGCAGCCCTTTCACTACCACACTATACAGAAGGTTAACCCTCTGTAGTGTGATAGTAAAGGGTTAACCTTCTGTAGCGTGGTAGTGAAAGGGTTATTAAACTGATGCCGTGATTGATCATGGAAGAAGGACCCAATGTCCTCAGATCCTCTCTCTCTCTCTCTGTCCCGGATCGGGAAGGAGCACTCTTTATTCACGGTTAGGGATTTCCTACTAATCTACTTTAGATTTGTGTCCAGGGACAGTCCCTCCCTCCCCACCCGTCCTCTTCCACATCGCAGTGTCTGCAGTGTCTCACGGGACCATCGGCCCTGCGTGTATCTGTTCACATACCATAATAGCTTACCACCACCACCGCATGATTCCAAAATAGCGGAAACAAATGGTTTTTATTCACAGCCCTGTGGCGATGTTCTCTATTGTTACAGACCCCCGATGCTTCCCTCATAGGACCTCCTTCCAAGATACCCCCCTTACCCCCCCTCCCCACACGCCCCCCCCCCCCCCCCCCCCCCCCCCCACACCCCCCCACACTCCACTCCAATCCATCCATCCTGCCTTTAGTCACTGGTTGTCTGGGCCTCATCTTGTCGGTCGACGCAGCTGTCGACAGACACTCAGAGGAACTTCTTCTTGGACACTTGTGTTGTTGCCGTGTTGCACACACTCTGTACACACACACACACACACACACACACACACACACACACACACACACACACACACACACGCACACACACACACACACACACACACACACACACACACACACGCACACACACACACACACACACACACACACACACACACACACACACACACACACACACACACACACACACACACACACACACACACACACGCACACACGCACACACACACACACACACAGATTCACTCGGTGTGCACAGGGACGGTGAGGAGGCTGCGACACTGACACTCTCCATGCACACCTAGTGTGTGTGGTCAGTGCCCATTGTAACACACACGTCATCTTTCAATGCAGTATCAGTGACCTTTGTTCCGTTTTTATTTGAAGCAATCTGTGTTTTTTGTGTTGTTTTTATTTATTTTTTTTTTTTTACTAGTGGTATTAGTCACGAGTCACATAGGCCAGGCCTACATTCTTCAACAGTTTGATCTGTAGATAGAAAATACACTATCTTCTTAATAACCCTTTGTAAAATCTGAACGTAGATCTGTTTTTATTACCAACGTAAACTAACCTTCTCAGCCACAAACCACAGCAAATTTTATTTAAAAACTCCACTTGACCTGTTTTCTATAGTGTTAGTCCTTATATTAAGGGCTCAGTTAATCAACCGTTTGTTTAAGTTTGGATCGCCGATTGGACCTTTAACTAAATAAATGACTGAAGCGGTCCTATACTTTATCTCCTATAAAGCTGGACTGCACAGTTCTGCGAGTATTATTGTCTTCACGGTCACATCATAGCACTCTGGTGAAAATGGGAAGGTCTGCCACAACAATTGTACTGATGTTATACAACACAGAAATCGATGGTCACGTGAGATCGTAAGGCAGTAGATGTAAAGATGTCGATGTAAAGCCTTGAACACTGAACTCTCCACGCACAAGCACACATGAGCACACACACACAACACACACACTGTACACGCTCACACACTAGCAGCCACTTTAACATGAGCACACACCCACTCATGCTGCACACGCTCACACTATGGACACTTTACAGAAGGAAAAGTCACTTTAAGAATAGTATAGTATAGCTTGAGATTGTATAATATAGCATTGTATAGCAGTGTACAGAAAGACCCAGTGCCTCATCCGTAGCTAACAGTGTACTGCACTACCACAGGACCTAGCATGTCCTACCATGCTCTGTAAATAACTCATGTACAGCTACCGAGATGCCTACTTTGTTTACTTGTTTATTGCACTCTATGTCGCTCTATTGGTTGGACTCTTATTATTATTATTATTATTATTATTATTATTATTATTATTATTATTATTATTATTATTATTATTATTATTATTATTATTATTATTATTATTATTACTTGTATTATGCACATTGTTGCGGGCGAGACCCCCCGCATTTCACTGTATACCTGTATGCCGTGACAAATAAAACTCTTGTATCTTGTAATCTTGTGAACTTGTGAACCTGGAACCACAGAGCGGTCAAAGAGTTCCCGTTACTCTTTAATAGGGATACCGATATATGCAGGGTTCCCCCCCCCCCGTAAAGAAACTGAATCATTTCAGGTAATTATTAACATTACATATCTCTTGTCGTGGAATTAACACAACATTATGCATACTGTACTTTTGACAATAAAATAAAATAAGAATTTGTTCTTACTTGCTTGCCTGGGTAAATAAAGGTTAAATAAATGTAAAAAGAAAATAGATATTTTATTTTTTTTAACCGATACCGATCATTTCCGATATTACATTTTAATGCCGGCCGATAATATCGGACATCCCTACTCTTTAATGAACAGATGATACTGATAGAAGGAGGGGGGCGTGTCAGTGTTATTAGACTAGGACTCCCAAGATGCACCACTGCACGGCACAGGAAGTCCTCCATCCCGACAGCCGTCAGACGGCATGACACCTCACCGCCTCGCCGAGCGCAGAGTGACCACACACTCTGGACACCTCACCGCCTCGCCGAGCGCAGAGTGACCACACACTCTGGACACCTCACCGCCTCGCCGAGCGCAGAGTGACCACACACTCTGGACACCTCACCGCCTCGCCGAGCGCAGAGTGACAACACACTCTGGACACCTCACCGCCTCGCCGAGCACAGAGTGACAACACACTCTGGACATCTCCCTGGACTCACCTCACCGCCTCGCCGAGCACAGAGTGACAACACACTCTGGACATCTCCCTGGACTCTTTGACACTTATGACACTTTTTATGACACTTTACATTTTCTTACATTTCTTACTGTACATTTTACTGTATATATTACTGTATATTTTAGAATAGATATTTTCGAATTGTGAACTGTATTTTTATTCTTATTTGTGATTTTAGATTTTTTGACTGTCTAAATGTTTATTGTGAGCGATAAAGTACTTCTATTCTATTCTATTCTATTCTATGAAACCAATCAACAGGATCATAATGTATGCAAGCTTGTGCACATACACACACACGCACACACACACACACGCACACACACACACACGCACACACACACACACACGCACACACACACGCACACACACACATACACACACACGCACACACACACACACACGCACACGCACACGCACACACACGCACACACACGCACACACGCACACACGCACACACACGCACACACGCACACACACGCACACACGCACACACACACACACACACACACACACACACACACACACACACACACACACACACCGCACACACACACACACACACACACAGTGCTGACACATCGTTTGGCCGCCAGACTGACAGGCAAGGTGTCAGCCCTCACACCTGCTGCATGCCGTAAAGACAGGGGGGGGGGGGGGGGGGGGGGGGGGGGGGGGGGGGTGGCTCCTGAATGACCCGCCTCCACAATGGCACATTGTGCTCCTGCTCTGCCCTGGAAGCAGATTACCTTACACCCCCCCCCCCCCCCCCCCCCACCCCCCACTCTGACCTGGACACTGGGGGCTGAGGAGGGCACGAGTAGTATCACACAGTGGGTAGATTCCAAGGTAAACCTGAGGAGGAGCGGTTGTGTGTTCTCTGTGATCTGGGAGTGGTGGAGGACGAATATCATCTTGTTTTTTATTGCCCTTTGTACACCGACTTGAGGAGGGCTTTGTTTGAGACAATTCTATTTGTAAATCCAGATTTGCAGTCTGAGAGTTGTATGTCGAGTTGTTTTTTGTTTTCAGTTTTGCAGGATTTCTGGAGAAGTCAAGTCAGTTTTATTTGTATAGCACATTTCCAGGCAGCGGCAGCTGGCACCAAGTGCTTCACAAGCAAGTTGATGAAAGCAAAATATGTGATGCAAGGTATAAAACATAGTAAAGCAATGAAAGCAACAAAAACAAAACAATATGGTGCAAGATATAAGATTAAAAACATAATAAGCAATGAAGCAATAAAAACTGGTAGGACACAGTAAAACAAAGAGGGTAGAAGGGCAGGGGTCTAGTTGGTGGTTAAGTGGGGGGGGAAGGCCAAGGAGAACAGGTAGGTTTTCAAGAGTGATTTAGGGCCCTTTCTCACTCACCCTATTCGTTTCTATTTCGTTCCGTTCTGGCCCGTACCGAGATCTGATGCGAACTCCCCCCCCCCCCCCCCACCTCTCCCCCCTCTAGTTTGCGTACACACTGCAGTCTTGTTTCGTTCCGGGTTCTGTTTACGGTTTGCCTTTGAGCGTTTACGCTTGCCGTAGGTGATGATGTCACGTTCGAAAATGTAAACACAGGAAGTGTTAACATGGCGCTGGAGACTGAATGCTGATATAAAATGAATAAATAAGCAATAAATATGAAGTTATATTTGAACCTCTGTTGTCAAGCCTTGTCAATAT
The DNA here is from genome assembly GCF_963971535.1 of Notolepis coatsorum. Lineage (NCBI taxonomy): Eukaryota > Metazoa > Chordata > Actinopteri > Aulopiformes > Paralepididae > Notolepis > Notolepis coatsorum. The sequence continues at coordinate 3,261,380 of NC_140182.1, forward strand.
AACCCACCCCATTTTATCACGAATGGATGGTGTTGTAGAGTTCGCTTTTGAGCGTTTCCCAGGGCTAACGCTAAGCTAACGGTTAATGCTAGTTAGCTTAGCCTAGTCTAGTATAGCCTGTAGCACTTTATTTTCAGCAAAGAACGTGCAATAAACAAAACGGATACATTCACTGTGTGTTCTGCCTGTCATTTGTTGATGAAACAAAACTAACATCAACACAAGTGACCACCAAGAGCGTATAGTTTAGTCTCAAAAAGATCAGTGACTTTTGTTAGCTACATTGTTAGCTGCATGCTAACGTGAATGGAAGATGTCATTATAACAGTATAGCATTGTGGCTAGAAGCTAACGTTAGCTCACGCTAGTTAGCCAGCACCAAACTGATGATATCGGGAGCCATCAGTAGCTAGATAACATTAGAGACAACACCGTGTGTATTAAACAACGGTGAATAGATGACTGGGCCATTTGTTTAATGCTTGTTAGGATTGAAAGAGGAGCTCTGAGCTAACAGGGTCTAGTTAGCCAGCTGCTCATGCAATCACCGAATCGGTAATGCTAGCAGAATGAATGGATGTAAACTTTATTTAACATATTGCATATGGGTACAATACAATACGGCTCAATACAAACAATTGTTAAGGGAATGCAGACTGTTGTAGCTTGGACTGGGGTCCTTATAACAATAACTTCATGTTTTGTGTGTGGTGTTATGACGTTATGTCAGCAGCAGGCGCCACGCCCGTGTTTAGGTACAAGCTCGCAAAGCCACGCCCCCCGTTCTCCCGGGGCCAAATCCGAGACCACCTATTCCAACTGATCCCGTTCAGCGGGGGGTGAAACGAATCAGCGCTGTTTCGCATCGCAAAAGGGGTGAGTGAGAACACTCCCCCCGTGCTCCGGGGCGGTGATTCGATCTCCAAACGTGAGTGAGAAAGGGCCCTTAAAAGCCTGCACGGTCTGGGCGGTCCGTACGCTGAGGGGCAGGCTGTTCCACAGTCTAGGCGCTGCGGTGGAGAAAGCTCTGTCTCCCCTAGTCTTGAGCCTGGTTCTGGGCACCACCAATAGCAGCTGGTCAGCTGATCTGAGGGACCCTACGAGAAAGCATGGCACTTGAGACAAAACACACTATATCCATATATAATTGTATATGAATTCCTCTTGTTTCTTTGTTTACATACATTGCTTACAGCTTGTGTTATATTACGTTTTATTTTTTATTTTATTTTTTGTGGCCATCTTGGTCTATATATAACCTATTGTCAATGTCATAAATTGTCAAGTAATTGTCAAGTATACTATTATATACTTATTGTTATGTGTCTTGTAAGCCCATAGGCTGGGCATACACCTGTATGTAAGACACGAAAATAAAAAAACATCAAATCAAATCAGTATCAGTTTTGCCAGATGTACGATAATTATTGTTTTTGTACGATCATTCCGCCCTCTGGACGATACACAATCAATCAATCAATCAATAATGCCCAACAGCTATACATTAGTTTAGAATGTACCTATAGGACTGTGAGGCTATGCACCCCCCCCCCCCCCCATGCTGCTTTGACACCTGAATTTCCCCAAGGGGATCAATAAAGGATCATCTTATCTTTTAGGGTAACAGTAGAAAAACATACTGTAAATAATAGGCAATAAAATTCGATCTGAATACAAAGATATGAGAAAATATAAACAGTGTGTAAACAACATAATTAACTCTGAACACAAACATATGAAAAGATGAAACGGTGTACGACATTTTGCGACACTTTTAGTGTTAGTAGTTGCAATCAGTCCACTTAATCACGTCCCCTTTGCCTGAGGATGAAGTAATCTTTGTTCCTACCTGTCGTTGTTTATGGGGGGGGGGGGGGGGGGGGGCTCATTTGTGTGACGGAAATCTGGGTTACAGAAAGCCTATTTGATGGTTGTGGAACTTGAGCTGATAAGGTAAGCATGTTATTTAGTTAATTTCCATGTAGACGCTGAACAGGCTACAACTTGTGTTGTCATAGTTTACTATTATAGCTTTTTGTTGTTCCCTTGTGGTTATGACTCTTAGGATAACTTTCCTAAAAATACGATCGTTTAGCTTGTAGCCCGACACACAGAGAGGAAATCGGCATTTATCTTCTTGTCTAAGGCTACGTTTAGACGAGCGTTTTGGGATG
>NC_140182.1:3263753-3311253 GCF_963971535.1 Notolepis coatsorum
TGCCGCTGGTAAACTGGAAAGAATGTCTCTGTTGAACACGCCGGTCTCTTTACCGTGTCAGTGAGGTAATCCTCGCTGCTTTAACGAGCGATGACTCTCCCCGCGAAGTATGAGGGGATATATCACGCCGATGACTACTGTAGATAAAAGGCACGTTGTTGAAATATACTTTTCCCCCTCTTTAGCCTGTGATGAGCCAGACACACTGTGTTTTGTACGAGTGGAACTTGTTTTGGAAAATAAACCAATAAAAATGACACCCCTTGTTGTTATTAAAGTCTTATCTCTAAACATGTTTCATTGTCGACAAGATCGTCGACACGTTTTAAAAGTGTCCCCGCTCTCTTTAAAAAAAGGCCCCTTATCCCCGATCTGTGCTTCTCTTCTTCACGTCGCGACGAGTGACGATAAATCCGCAACACGTCTCTCTTTCCCTAAGAAAAGCCCTCGTGAAGCCGGATGGGGTTACGATGTCGCGGAACCAAAAAGACACCGAGATGCCGACGGCTCCTCACCTCTCTCTCTCTCTCTCACGCCGGCTCTGCAGTCTGCTGGGGCCCAGGGGGCCGGTGACTGCTTCTGCCTGGCACGCCGTGCGCACCCCCCCCCCCCCTCGCCAGCCCCCTGCAGACCCTCGCCCCGCAGGGGGATTAGCTGACCACGCTGGAAAAGATGTGTGAAATTGTGATGGGCACGAAAATAAAATGACAAACTTTTTTTTTTTTTTTTTTGCGAGGGTGTGTGTGTGCGTGGAGGAGCGTGTTAGCTGTTGGCACGCACGCCGGGGTGTAAGCCGACACGTATGCGTGTGTGTGTGTGTGTAGTGTGGAGGTCTGCTTTTTAAGGGGGCTCACCGTAGAAAAGCCCCCCATTCGGTCCACACTGGCCAACTGTGGGGCCATTGTGAGGCTCATGGCTTTTCCGAGGGGGGAATGCTGTGATCAAACTAATGGCAGGTGCTCTGGATGGGAAATATGATCGCTGCTTACACACACACACACACACACACACACACACACACACACAGAGACACACACACACAGACACACACGGAGACACACATACACACACAGAGACACACACACACACACACACACACACACACACAGAGACACACACACACAGACACACACGGAGACACACATACACACACACACACACACACACACACACAGAGACACACACACACACACACACACACACACACGGAGACACAGACACACACACACACACACAGAGACACACACACACACACACACACACACACACACGGAGACATACACATGCTTTATGCTTTAATTGATTAGATGACGTTTTATTACAGTGAGGACTCAGACATGTGGATGATCAGAGGGTTTGAGAGTGTGCCTTCTGAATATACCAGCAGCCATCCATCCATCCACATTCTTGGACTGGCTCGTCGTTTCTTCTCTCCTCTCTCTCGGGTTCTGAGTGGGTGGGTGGGTGGGTGGGTGGGTGGGTGGGTGGGTGGGTGGGTGGGTGGTGGGTGGGTGGGTGGGTGGGTGGGTGGGTGGGTGGGTGGGTGGGTGGGTGGGTGGGTGGGTGGGTGGGTGGGTGGTGGGTGGGTGGGTGGGTGGGTGGTGGGTGGGTGGGTGGTTGGGTGGGTGGTGGAAGAGGAATGGGTCATACGTGAGTGAGATACACTCTTTGGATTAAAGATTCTAGCTCGAACCACAAGGTCTATTGGCCTGTGCCCCCATAGCCAGGGGAACCCTTTATAGTTCTATGTGAACCTTTAGAACATGTCCTCCACAAGGGGAACAGGACAACGTGTACAAGTGGGTCAGAAGGTGGAATCGGGCCTAGAGGTCGGCAGGTGACACGCGTTCCCACTCTGTGTCCAGGACCCGGAGGGTTGTTTGGGTTTGTTTTGGTCGTCCAGTTTGTCTGCAGCTTGACCTTAACTGCGACACGCTTGTGGACCTTCAGGTCATAGTCGGACATCTTTACTTTGAGAATATCTATCGTGTATACGTCAGACTCGGTGTGCCACCGGGGAAGAAAGGAACATAATCCTGGTCAGAACAACGGGGCGGACTACAATAGATTTGCATTTGTTAGCCATGCTAGCGATCTAAACAATCGATCCATGCCAAAGCTAGATATCTAAAAGGTGAAAGACTCACAGCCGTGCTGCTAAATTGGCAAAATGACATCCAGCCGTTTTCGTTTTAAACAACCTTTAGGCTGCGGTTAGACTTTTGTTTCATTTTCGTTTCATTGTCAGATGAGTTTTCGCCGCAACGTAGCAGGACACAGTCACACTTTCGTTTTTGTCACCTGAGCTCAGTGATGTAGTACACTGCCAAAGCAGTAGGTGGCAGTAGGTGGCGAACATGAAGGCAATTTCAACCAATCAGAACTTGAATGTGCCAATACACTTCCTGCAAAGAAAATGTCAACAAGGCGGGCCCACCATCTTTTGCCTATTTACCCAATGCAGCAATTCCTTTTCAGCAAAGTCTAATAAAAGTGCAATAAACAAAACGGATACATTCACTGTGTGTTCTGCTTGTCATTTGTTGATAAACTAACATCAACACAAGTGACCACCAAGAGCGGATAGTTTAGTCTAAAAAAAGATCGGTAGCTACATTGTTAGCTGCATGCTAACACCAATGGAATATGCCATTATATCAGTATAGCATTGTGGCTAGAAGCTAACGTTAGCTCACGCTAGTTAGCCAGCACCAAACTGATGATATCGGGAGCTATCAGTAGTTAGATAACATTAGAGACAACGCTGTGTGTATTAAACAAAGGTGAATAGATGACTGGGCCATTTTGTTTAATGCTTGTTAAGTTGAAAGAGGAGCTTTGAGCTAACAGGGTCTGATAGCTAACGCTAGCTCATGTTAGCCAACCAATCGGTAATGCTAGCAGAATGAATGGATGTAAACTTTATTTAACATATTGCATAATTGGTACAATACAATACGGCTCAATACAAACAATTGTTAAGGGAATGCAGACTGTTGTAGCTTGGACTGGGTTCCTTATATAACAATAACTTGACAACACATGGTAGCTGCAGCTATTTGGGACACGGAGCTCTGTCCCAAACACACACACACACCCACACACACACACACACACACTCTGTTGTCACCGGAAGGGCACGCAGATGGTATCTACTGCGCATGGGCGTTTTCGCAACAACGGCTCCGTGAAGGCTACACGACTGTTGTCGGCGAGTTTTGGCGCTGCTCAAAAACGGAAAACACAATTTAGCGTTTCAGTAGGGGCCACAACGTATCCGCCAAAAAACGCCAAAAAACGCATTTCTGTGTAAAAGGGACATGAAACGTATTCAAAAAACGACCACAAAAACACTAGTCTAACATGGGCCTTAGTTCAAGTTCAAGTTTCAAGTTTCAAGTTTCTTTAATAGTTGTCATACAGAAGTACAGAATACTTTTGTACAAAATGCTTCTTACTGTTGCGCTCCAGAGGGGCCAGAGGGGATCAATAAAGGAATATCTTATGTCGTACTTCTTCTAGCGCAGCAGCTCGCGCAGGTCCGGGGCGACTTAGTCACGTGACTCAGTTGGTGTCGCTGATTGGCTCGAACACGGTCTATACAGTTTCCCATAATAATTCTATCGATCCGTATCAGTGGGTATCTCCCGGGCCTTTCTGTGTGGAGTCTGCATGTTCTCTCCCCCCTCTGTGCTCGCCAGGGTTTCCCCTCCAGAAGATAAACCCAATGGAAAAACATGCACAACAGATCGCTAACGCTGTCGCGTCCCTGACGAAGACGGACAGGAGCACTTACTTGGATTGGTCCCCGGGCGAGGCCCCACGCCGCAGCCCATGTCTGCTCCCGGCTGCCTTTGGGGGGGGGGAGGACGACGGGATGGGTCGAGCGCAAGACTCGATTTCATCGGCGACCCAAAAATTGCATGTGTGTGTTCCTGTGTGCCCCCCATCGCTGCATGACGACATTGTCAATGTGTGCAATGAATAAAGACTTCTTCAAAGTCCAGTTTAATCTTAATATTTTAAATCACAGTGGTTCATGTGGGAGTAATGTCTATCTGACGTTCCTCTGTTATCACTGCATCATGTTACAATACGACGCAAAACGGAATTTAGAGGCGGTGGGAATCGCACACGAGGTCACTTGAAAGACGTGAATGCGGAGGCGAGCGGGTGTAGCTTCGCTCGAGCTGAGAATATTTTAAATGAACTGGAATTGAATGTATAGCCTACTTATGTTTCAAAAGTAAAAGTACATTCAATAATATGACATTTGTGTATTTCAGGGCAGCATTCAGTCCTCGATCATCCATTGAACTCTAAAGGTTATGTTACTTAAAATGGTATGTGGTTCAGTTAAACTGGCTCTGAGTACATCCTCTTCATCACTCTTCATCACTAGTAATTACTAGTAGTTGATGGTTTCAGACAAGGGTAATGGAGTAAAAAGGAGGTACAACATTTCCATTGAACTGTAGTGAAAGTACAAAAATCCATAGAATCAAGTTAGTGAACTACCTTTCGTTAATAATATATATATATATATATATATATATATATATATATATATATATATATATATATATATATATATATATATATATATATATATATATATAAAAAAAACTCTAACCCTAACTAACCTTACTGTCATGCACTTGTCCTAATAAACTAACCTACACTGTAGCACTCAACACTTTGATGAACATTGTTACTCAGCTGATAGAGTTGTGCCCTTCCTTCCTGCTGACTTGTCGTACAGAACTTGTAAGTCGCTTTGGATAAAATGACTAAATGACTAAATGTAAATGTAAATGTAGTACATTTAAACATTTAAAAGTAGAAACTTTTTTACTTTTACTCAAGTGTGTTTTTAGCCAGATACTCTGACTTTTACTTGAGTACGATTTTGAAACGGTACCCATATACTTTCACTTAAGTATAATTTCTGGGTACTTTTTACACCCCTGCTTTCCACCAATAGATAGATCTGATGTTTCACTCAAGTCTTCCTTATTTGTTGCTCAAATAAGTAACACAGTTTTCGACCCAGGGTTTTTGAACTGGTGTCAGCAGCACCCCTACTGGTCAGAGTGAGAAGGGGCGAGTGGTTGACAGCTCCAGCCCCCCGAGATGGAAGGTGAGGCCTCAGACACCTTCACGGTCTCTTGACTAAAGATGTCAATAATAAGGCAATGATTTCCTATAGCTGCAGTTCTGTTTGTCACCGGTTCCAATATGGATGATGATGATGATGAAGTACACGTTTATCAATGTATTTAAATTAGGGATGCTCGATATTGGCTTTTTTACCGATACTGATATTCCGATATTGTCCAACTCTTAATTTCCGATACCGATATCAACCGATATCAACCGATACCGATATATGCAGGGTTTCCCCGTCCAAAAAACTGAATAATTTCAGGTAACTAATAATTTCACTGGATATATATATAACAAATATTGTTATTGTTTTTTTTTGTTTTTAAACCGATACCGATATTTTCCGATATCACATTTTACTGCCGATATCGGCCGATAATATCGGTCGGCCGATAATATCGGACATCCCTAATTTAAATGTTTCCAACACTACCTATCATGAGTTCACTATATTGTTGATATTATCTCAGAGGGAGATTAGCATTAAGCATTAATAACCTATTAACACTGGTACCCCAAAATGCAAAAAACAGCCAAATGCCCATTAGCTTCCTCTTAATACCCCCCTCACAGTACCTGTCCATCTGTTATCACCCGGAGGAGATGGATGTGGCTACTGGTTGTGTATTCTACAGTAGCCGCGTCGCCTCCTAATGCTTCTTACCGTGGGCTAAATGTGTCCCCGTTCACACTGTTGGGTTCTTCTTTGAAGGGTTAACGGGTCACGTGAAGTGACAGGGTTCTCAGATCCTACAGGAGCTTAGCTCCCTAAAGACCCTTAATGCTTTACAAACACAAACAAACTGTGTTCACAGCCACTGAATGGAACATATGATCGAGAGCTCATTATTGACCTGTTGTTGTGTGTGGTGTGAGTCGCCCTGGTCGCCCCGAGAACTCGGTGAATCAACTACTGGAGAATGAAAACATGGCTTCCTTCCTGTTTCTTACTTTTGGTATATTGGGGCTGTACCCATTTATTATTTACAACCGATTTATAGTTGTTGGACCTTTAAGTATCTGCAGTTATAATGGAATCATTAGAAAAGTCATGTTGTAATTGTCATGTTTAAAAAAAAAATTAAAATGAAAAGAATTAAATAAATTTCTTTTTTTTTACTTACTTTAATATGACATAAGCACATACCCTCAATAATTATTGCCATCCTAGATAAACATGGGGGGGGGGGGGGGGAAATGCTATGGGGAAAATGTGTCATTGTTGTTTATCAGCTTGTATCTGATATATTTTTTTAGGAAATAATCATTTTTCTCAAAAACGTGCATGTCGCAATTGTTACCACCCAGAGACATTCTTATGAACAAAATCGATTGTATTATTTTGATTAAGATTTTACTTTTCAAAATTCATCTTTTGGAACGTAAGCGGAACTTAAGTCAGTCATTAGTGGCATTTTGTCTTTCTTGTTAACAAAGCAGACGCCGACTGTGAAATGCCCTTAAGTGTAAATGTATTTGAATGGGACTTAAAGGAGCATTTCACAGGAAAGACAACGGCGACTTATTTCACACATCTCACACATTATCCCAACAAGGCTCTAAACCGTCAGAGGACACCGAATCCTTGTATTAATCACAGCTCAGTGAAGATAATGATTGCAATAGGGACTGCTATTTTTCATCGACATCATTGAATTGAGCTGCAATTAACACGACGCGAGTTCTCTGATGACATCACAATATGGGGGCCATATTCAAACTCATTGACCCTCAATAACTGTCAAACTAAATGACTGTGTACAAAACAGTAGAGCATTCGGATATGCGTGAGTTCATGTGCTAAATAAATCTGCATTTTGTGAAATGTGAAATGAAATGCACCCAGTGAAATGTCCTTTTAATGGGATTTTAGGTGTACAGTTGACTCCACATCAGAATACAGAATGGGATATGTAGACTTCTATCATGTGTTATTTTGTCCAGTCCCTGAGAGTTCAAAGAAAATATAAATCACAACCCCCTGTCTCTAAAGGTAAGTGAAAGTACAGATAGTAGGTGCGAATTCAGATACTTTTACCTGTCCAACTTCCATAGTAAAATTGGTCACGAAAAAGTCACGGCAAATCTCTCATCTGTACTTTCACTTATAGTGACAGGAGGGTGAGGATTTATCACCTAGTCAGGAGTTTAAAGGACTGCATATGATATTAAAGGAACACACCACGATTATGGAGTCAGACAAGAAGATAGATACCAATTTCCTCTCTGTGTGTTCAATAGAAAGCTAGAAAGCTGTTTGTATATCACAAACAGTACTGTATTTGCAAATCTGGTATGTCATAAATGTATAGATGTAGCAGTACTGTCTATCTGTATGTCGTGTGTGTCTTATGATGAATTGAAAATGGGGGACCCTGATGTAAACAAGACGAAAGTCTTTCTCTGGTCTGCATCCCCTTAACAATTGTATGTATTGAGCTGTACTGTATTGTACCCATTCTGCAATCTGTTAATAAACTTTTCAATCAATCAATCAATCAAACCCAGCTGCAAGCTAGCCTATCTTAACACAAATTAATGGAAGCAGATACGGGTCAGCTAGCCTATAGCTTGACACTTTGGGGGAGAGGTTTTTGGCTAACAGCTAGACTATCTGATCTGTATCCACTTCCAGATGATCTGTTCTAATGAACATAGTAAGTCCAACTGTTCGCCTGTTTTATTGCAACACTACTATCACCAACATCTAAGAAGGGAGATCCCTCCTTGAAAGGCCCTTCTAAGGTTTCTCTCCTCCACATTGCCTGTGGTGCATTTTTTTCCTATTGCTAAGATTTAGTGAGTTTTTTCTTACCTTCGCGTGGGGTATTTATCGAAAAAAAATTGGACTTTATGGTGTTTTTGTTTTGTTCTTGATTTATTGTGATGTTTCTTCTTGACTTGTTTAAAGAAGACGTGTCCGGCCCATGGGGACATTAACGTGTGTTGTCGGGCCTTACAAATAAATTTGATTTGATTTGCATTTACCATAATGTTGGGGTGTTCCTTTAGTGATTCAACCTATAAAACCTATTTATGACAACTAAGAGACTTACTTTGTCAAGTTGCCACAAAAAACAAACAGTTAATTAAATTCCTTCAGTCCTAAATTTAGATGCAACAATCATTTTGAAACAATACATTTTTCACACCGTGTGGACAGGGATGTGTGCGTGTGTTCTTTCATTGTGTTGAACTTATGTATCCACATTGTTGACAAGCGATCTGCAGGTGTCTCTCTCAGAGTCATTCTTCACAAAACATCCATGACCCTTGACCAGCCATCTTGGGTCTGTTTATCCCTTGCCCAGCCATCTTGGCTCTGTTTATCCCTTGACCAGCCATCTTGGGTCTGTTTATCCCTTGCCCAGCCATCTTGGGTCTGTTTATCCCTTGCCCAGCCATCTTGGGTCTGTTTATCCCTTGCCCAGCCATCTTGGGTCTGTTTATCCCTTGCCCAGCCATCTTGGCTCTGTTTATCCCTTGCCCAGCCATCTTGGCTCTGTTTATCCCTTGCCCAGCCATCTTGGCTCTGTTTATCCCTTGCCCAGCCATCTTGGCTCTGTTTATCCCTTGCCCAGCCATCTTGGGTCCGTTTATCCCTTGCCCAGCCATCTTGGGTCTGTTTATCCCTTGCCCAGCCATCTTGGGTCTGTTTATCCCTTGCCCAGCCATCTTGGCTCTGTTTATCCCTTGCCCAGCCATCTTGGCTCTGTTTATCCCTTGCCCAGCCATCTTGGCTCTGTTTATCCCTTGCCCAGCCATCTTGGCTCTGTTTATCCCTTGCCCAGCCATCTTGGCTCTGTTTATCCCTTGCCCAGCCATCTTGGCTCTGTTTATCCCTTGCCCAGCCATCTTGGCTCTGTTTATCCCTTGCCCAGCCATCTTGGCTCTGTTTATCCCTCGCCTAATGAAGCCGTTCTCGTCACGGTCAGGGGGCGAAATTATCAACGGGGAAAGAGATCGACAACTTGTGTAATCGCCCCCCCCGGCTTGCCATCTGTGATCTGTTTCTAAATACAGTAAGCTTTCAACACCCTCCCTCGATTCATATCAATGTGCCAATTAGGCGACCATTTTTTTGTAAACAAGGAAATACTTGACAGCGTTTTTTGGACTAGCCCAAATGTGTCAACAGGTCTGTTTTGATCAGGGGATGAGAAGGTCTAGGCTGCGGAGATTAAAGGATTGGTCAAGAATGTAAATTCTGCTCTGCCCCGGTGTGAGGTCACGGAGCACAATGGGGGTGGTGGTGGTGGTGGTGGTGGAGGGGGGGTGTTGGTGTTGGGGGTGGAGGAGGTTGGGGGGGGGGGGGGAGGGCTTGTTTTAGTTGTAGAAGCCCAATACAATGTCAAGGGTAACGCGGGTCTGTGAACCCCACAGTGGAGTGGGCCATATGCTGTCATGGCAACCATAAGATTTCCTTGTAAAAATCGTATCGTTAACACACTGAGCGCCGAGGAAAACCCGCTTCAGAAACAACAAGTTGAGTCTAAGCGCGGTGTTCGTTACTCTCCGACGAGCAGGAGAAGCAAGCTGTCTCTCCTCAAAAAACGCTCAGCAGCCGCGACAAATCCATCGAGAGACATCTGTTGCTTATCAAACATGCTCATTTTCTCCGGCTCTGGCTTTTTCCCTCCTCTCTCTCTCCTTCCTCTCTCCTCGCCCTCTCGGACTCGAACCGTGTTCGTTTTTTTTTGGCCGTGGCCCCGTGTGACAGCTTTCGTTTCAAAAGCTCAAGGCATTAGGTTGTAGTCGAAAAAAAAATGTGCCATGGTCTACAGCTGGCGCGGAAGGACTTGACTTTGAAATGCGAGCCGGCTACAGGGTTGTTTGCATACCGCCAGCGAGTGGCGAGTCGGGGCCGAGAGACAACCTTAATTAATGGACGGGACTCTGCTCAGGCCCCCGCGCTCCCAGGAGGCCCAGGGACGTCCCACTTCATCTCGCCTCGCCGTCCTTAATATTGTCCCTGTGAACCTTTAACCCTTTCACTACCACACTACAGAAGGTTAACCTTTCACTACCACACTACAGACGGTTAACCCTTTCACTACCACACTACAGACGGTTAACCCTTTCACTACCACACTACAGAAGGTTAACCCTTTCACTACCACACTACAGACGGTTAACCCTTTCACTACCACACTACAGACGGTTAACCCTTTCACTACCACACTACAGACGGTTAACCCTTTCACTACCACACTACAGAAGGTTAACACTTTCACTACCACACTACAGAAGGTTAACCGTTCACTACCACACTACAGAAGGATAACCCTTTCACTACCACACTACAGAAGGTTAACCCTTTCACTACCACACTACAGACGGGTTAACCTTTCACTACCACACTACAGAAGGTTAACCCTTTCACTACCACACTACAGAAGGTTAACCGTTCACTACCACACTACAGAAGGATAACCCTTTCACTACCACACTACAGAAGGTTAACCCTTTCACTACCACACTACAGAAGGTTAACCCTTTCACTACCACACTACAGATGGTTAACCTTTTCACTACCACACTACAGACGGTTAACCTTTCACTACCACACTACAGACGGTTAACCCTTTCACAACCACACTATAGATGGTTAACCTTTCACTACCACACTACAGAAGGTTAACCTTTCACTACCACACTACAGAAGGTTAACCTTTCACTACCACACTACAGAAGGTTAACCCTTTCATTACCACACTACAGAAGGTTAACCTTTCACTACCACACTACAGAAGGTTAACCTTTCACTACCACACTACAGAAGGTTAACCCTTTCATTACCACACTACAGAAGGTTAACATTTCACTACCACACTACAGAAGGTTTACCTTTCACTACCACACTACAGACGGTTAACCCTTTCACTACCACACTACAGCCGGTTAACCCTTTCACTACCACACTACAGACGGTTAACCCTTTCACTACCACACTACAGACGGTTAACCTTTCACTACCACACTATAGAAGGTTAACCTTTCACTACCACACTACAGACGGTTAACCTTTCACTACAACACTGCAGAAGGTTAACCCTTTCACTACCACACTACAGAAGGTTAACCTTTCACTACCACACTACAGAAGGTTAACCCTTTCACTACCACACTACAGACGGGTTAACCTTTCACTACCACACTACAGACGGTTAACCCTTTCACTACCACACTACAGAAGGTTAACCCTTTCACTACCACACTACAGACGGTTAACCTTTCACTACCACACTACAGACGGTTAACCTTTCACTACCACACTACAGAAGGATAACCCTTTCACTACCACACTACAGAAGGTTAACCGTTCACTACCACACTACAGAAGGTTAACCCTTTCACAACCACACTACAGAATGTTAACCTTTCACTACCACACTACAGAAGGTTAACCGTTCACTACCACACTACAGAAGGTTAACCCGTTCACTACCACACTACAGAAGGTTAACCCTTTCACTACCACACTACAGAAGGATAACCCTTTCACTACCACACTACAGAAGGTTAACCCTTTCACTACCACACTACAGAAGGATAACCCGTTCACTACCACACTACAGAAGGATAACCCTTTCACTACCACACTACAGAAGGTTAACCGTTCACTACCACACTACAGAAGGTTAACCCGTTCACTACCACACTACAGAAGGTTAACCCTTTCACTACCACACTACAGACAGTTAACCTTTCACTACCACACTACAGACGGTTAACCCTTTCATTACCACACTACAGAAAGTTAACCCTTTCACAACCACACTACAGAATGTTAACCTTTCACTACCACACTACAGAAGGTTAACCTTTCACTACCACACTACAGAAGGTTAACCTTTCACTACCACACTACAGAAGGTTAACCCTTTCACTACCACACTACAGACGGGCTAAAGTGGTTTGTAATGGACTTGTCCTTTTTCTACTATAAGACACACTTCTTAAACAGACACTACGCTAAAACCGGGGGGGCATATGGCGCTATTGTCATTTTACAATTCTTCCTTTAAACTCTTGTGGCAAATAACCACTAACTCCCCCCCCCCATACCAACGCGCTGACGTCGTATACGCTTCATAATCTGCATCTAACTGGTGTGGGCCGCTGTCTTCTTCTGTGGTGGTGACCGTTGTTGATGTTGTGGTGTGTGTCATGTGCGCTGCAGCAGTTGCTGTTGTGTAGTGACAGAGTGGATGTTAATGACATGCGGCTAAGCCAGCTGCTGTTGCTAAGGGTTTTGATGGGGGCTCACCTTACCAGTTACCACCCCGCAGAGAAGACCCCCTCACTCCCCCCCCCCCCCCACTCAGCAGCGGGGAGCATTGTTACAACACAACAATCAAATTGACATGGAAATGAGCCTGGCTTTGAAAATGTTAGTCTTAGGGGTTCAGCTAACGTGTGTAAGCTTCCCTGAACCACGCATACACTTCCTCCTGTTGTCCTACCTGCTGTAGCTACGTTGTTTCAACAACAGTGATTCCGTTTCAAGATTTCAAGAGTTTATTCATCACATACAGTACATACCACCAGGGCATACAGTGAAATGCGGTTGGCCATGCTAGGTAAGCTGCCCTTATATATCTCCAGACTTCTGTCCTTTTATACTTGCTTTTTATTTAATAATAAATAATAATAATATAATAATAAATATATTATCAGTCAGAGCTTGGTAAAGCTGCATTCTCCCACTATGCTCCCTTTTTATGGAATACGCTGCAAGTGAAACTGTGTCTAGAGGCACTTCCTACTGTGACCGCTTTTAAAGGGATGCTACGACTAGCCCTTCATGAAACATGTAACTGTTTTACCTGATGCTATTGTTGATCTGATTATGCTCCTTGCCACTGCACAAATGACCCTCTGTATTTATATTTGAATTGTATGTTTTTTGTTTAATGCCCTGTTTTATGTTGAAACTTGTTGTGTGCCGTGTTGGTCAGGACTCCCTGGAGGAAGAGATCTTGTATCTCAACGGGACATTCCTGGATAAATAAAGGATAAATAAAAAAATGCCTGCTTCGATTGTGCAATAAAAACAATAGTAGTAATAATAATAATAATAATAATAATAATAATAATAATAATAATAATAATAATAATAATAATAATAATAATAATAATAATAATAATAATAATAATAATAATAATAATAATAATAATAATAATAATAATAATAATAATAATAATAATAATAATAATAATAATAATAATAATAATAATAATAATAATAATAATAATAATAATAATAATAATAATAATAATAATAATAATAATAATAATAATAATAATAATAATAATAATAATAATAATAATAATAATAATAATAATAATAATAATAATAATAATAATAATAATAATAATAATAATAATAATAATAATAATAATAATAATAATAATAATAATAATAATAATAATAATAATAAAAAGGTAACTAGAATAGACATGGTAAATACACATGTTAATAAATCGCTTAATTAAAGGCACTGGATCCTATGTACACTCCTATTATACAATGTGCAGTTTTTTCTTCTATGTCCCTATATGCTATACTTGCTGTTACAATCACAACAAGTTATTTTCTTCAAAGTGTCCATTTCTTGTGTGTTTAAAGTGACCTATGGTGACTGTGTGTGTGTGTGTGTGTGTGCGAGTGCAGAATGTTGTGTTGTGTCTGTGTGTGTGTGTGTGTGTGTGTGTGTGTGTGTGTGTGTGTGTGTGTTCATGTGTGCTTGTGTGTGGAGAGATCAGTGTTCATTCATCTGAGCCTGAGCCTCTCTGTTATTGTTGCGTGTACACGGAGGCGCTTACCGCAGCAACTACTATTCGGTAATAAAACTCACAAACCTCGGATGAAATAATTTTTAGTTTAATGAACGTTATTATTGGCGTCAGAAGCCCCGTTGCCCCCGTGAGGTGTTGATGATGATGATGTGGTTAGGAAGTGGTTTTACGGTCCCGTTCACACTATACGTGGTGTCTCTCACAGCGGGCTACAGAGCGGAGCGCGGTGAGGCCTTTAGGACATATGGGACCTACACCACCGGCCTCTCATCATCTCATTAGCATCCAGCTGGGAGCCATTACCACCCGGGTGCCAACAGAGGGGTGCGTACGCACTGTTGGAGGATGTTGTTGCTTTATCTGTGGTCCCTGCTGTAGCTACAAGGGGACCGGCAGGTAGGCATGTCCCCCCCCGGTGTGTTGTGTCCCGAGTCATCCGTGAGAACAGCTTTTGCTATCTTTGTCTTCGCGGGGTTCTGTTTAGGAGGACGAGCGAGGCTGGACGCACTGGGAGGTGTTGAAGGATATAGAGGCGTGGGTTATTATACGGGACATTTACATTTAGTCATTTAGCTGCTACGCTTTTATCCAAAGCGACTTACAAGTTCTGTACGACAAGCCATCAGGAAGGAAGGGCACAACTCTATCAGCTGAGTAACAATGCTCATCAAAGTGTTGAGTGCTACAGTGTAGGTTAGTTTATTAGGAAAAGTGCATCACAGTAAGGTTAGTTAGGGTTAGAATATATATATTTATTTATTATATAGATATTTTTCATTTCAGATAATGGTTGAATAAGTGTGTCTTTAGTCGACGGCGAATGATTGGACGGGTTGTCCTAACTGGGGTGGGTAGTTCGTTCCACCACTGTGGGGCAAGGACTGAGAATAGGCGGCTTCTCCTTGATGACCCTCCTGGAGCTTGGATAGGAGTCGGTCTGAGGCGGCCAGAAGATGCAGAGTGTAGGGGTCTTGAGGGTGTGTAGTTAGAAGATGCAGAGAGTAGGGGTCTTGAGGGTGTGTAGTTAGAAGATGCAGAGCGTAGGGGTCTTGAGGGTGTGTAGTTAGAAGATGCAGAGCGTAGGGGTCTTGAGGGTGTGTAGTTAGAAGATGCAGAGCGTAGGGGTCTTGAGGGTGTATAGTTAGAAGATGTAGAGCGTAGGGGTCTTGAGGGTGTGTAGTTAGAAGATGCAGAGCATAGGGGTCTTGAGGGTGTGTAGTTAGAAGATGCAGAGCGTAGGGGTCTTGAGGGTGTGTAGTTAGAAGATGCAGAGCGTAGGGGTCTTGAGGGTGTGTAGTTAGAAGATGCAGAGCGTAGGGGTCTTGAGGGTGTGTAGTTAGAAGATGCAGAGCGTAGGGGTCTTGAGGGTGTGTAGTTAGAAGATGCAGAGCGTAGGGGTCTTGAGGGTGTGTAGTTAGAAGATGCAGAGCGTAGGGGTCTTGAGGGTGTGTAGTTAGAAGATGCAGAGCGTAGGGGTCTTGAGGGTGTGTAGTTAGAAGATGCAGAGCGTAGGGGTCTTGAGGGTGTGTAGTTAGAAGATGCAGAGCGTAGGGGTCTTGAGGGTGTGTAGTTAGAAGATGCAGAGCGTAGGGGTCTTGAGGGTGTGTAGTTAGAAGATACAGAGCGTAGGGGTCTTGAGTGTGTGTAGTTAGAAGATGCAGAGTGTAGGGGTCTTGAGGGTGTGTAGTTAGAAGATGCAGAGCGTAGGGGTCTTGAGGGTGTGTAGTTAGAAGATGCAGAGCGTAGGGGTCTTGAGGGTGTGTAGTTAGAAGATGCAGAGCGTAGGGGTCTTGAGGGTGTGCAGTTAGAAGATGCAGAGCGTAGGGGTCTTGAGGGTGTGTAGTTAGAAGATGCAGAGCGTAGGGGTCTTGAGGGTGTGCAGTTAGAAGATGCAGAGCGTAGGGGTCTTGAGGATGTGTAGTTAGAAGATGCAGAGCGTAGGGGTCTTGAGGGTGTGTGGTTAGAAGATGCAGAGCGTAGGGGTCTTGAGGGTGTGTAGTTAGAAGATGCAGAGCGTAGGGGTCTTGAGGGTGTGTAGTTAGAAGATGCAGAGCGTAGGGGTCTTGAGGGTGTGTAGTTAGAATATGCAGAGCGTAGGGGTCTTGAGGGTGTGTAGTTAGAAGATGCAGAGCGTAGGGGTCTTGAGGGTGGTAGTTATAAGATGCAGAGCGTAGGGGTCTTGAGGTTGTGTAGTTAGAAGATGCAGAGCGTAGGGGTCTTGAGGGTGTGTAGTTAGAAGATGCAGAGCGTAGGGGTCTTGAGGGTGTGTAGTTAGAAGATGCAGAGCGTAGGGGTCTTGATGGTGTGTAGTTAGAAGATGCAGAGCGTAGGGGTCTTGAGGGTGTGTAGTTAGAAGATGCAGAGCGTAGGAGTCTTGAGGGTGTGTAGTTAGAAGATGCAGAGCGTAGGGGTCTTGAGGGTGTGTAGTTAGTGAAGCGGTGCCAAGATGCCCCAGTCCGCGGAGCGAGGCCCCCCCCCCCCCCCCCCCCCCGCTCATTATCCAGTGCAGATGTTCACCGCGGCCCTCGCGGTGTCAGGTGACCACAAATCTAATTGATATCAAAACTCCAGCAGGGGGGGGGGGACCCTAAGCCCCCCGAGGTCTCGGGTTACGGCCTGTTATAACACCGGCGAGGGCCTCTCTCTCTGTCGAGCGTCTCTCCCGGCGGGTGAAACACAAAGCACTGTCTTCACATCAAAGGAGGTGGGCATCATCATCCTCACACAGAGGGTCTCGGCGCGCCACCTGGCGAGAGCCTCCTCGCTCCGCCGCCGGTTTCCTCAGCATCAGAACCCCCCCCTCTAGTTACGACCGATTTGTGACTTTAGGCGGATAATTGGATTAATCACACTTTGGCTTTTATCTCCTCGTGTGGGGGGCATTCGCTTTGCCACTCACCCCCCCCCCCCCCCAGGGGTGTAAAGTACTTGAGTACTTCGTTACAATACTTAGGTACTGTTTTTGGGGGATTTGTACTTTACTCTAGTATTATTAAGTTTGTATACTTGTACTTTTACTCCATTACATTTCAGAGAAAGAAATACATACTTTTTACTCCTTACATTTAAAATGCAGACCTACAAGGTATAAAGTACAAATCTTGCAGGTCCAACTATTGTAATTTGTATATTTCTTTCTCTGGCCGAACTAACGTTAACGTTATTAATCCTGCGGCCGCACTTTATTTAAAAACAGCCAATCAAATCCCCATCAATGGAATATTAATCCGCCCGTACCCATGCCGATTGGTCCTTGTGCAAGACTAGAAAGCGGGGATTTCTTTATTAAACACCTGCTATCAGAAGAATAGACAGTCACCTTTTAGTACTTAAGTATACATTTAAAAGTAGAAACTTTTTAACTTTTACTCAAGTGTCTTTTCAACCAGATACTCTGACTTTTACTTGAGTAAGATGTTGAGACGGTACCCACACTTTCACTTAAGTACAATTTCTCTGTACTTTTTACACCCCCCCCCCCTCCCTGAAACAAAAGCATCAATAACCCCGTTGGCAAAACATTGAGTTTAATAGGGAAGAGCGATCCCTGGCCCGGGTATTACAATGAGGCTGTGAGAGGGAATTGGAAAAGCTTAAGGAGAGGATGTGATCGTAATGACTTTAAGGCCACATAATCCCACCACCCCCCCATCTGGGGCGGGCAATTGTTTGATATTTATGGCACGATCATCAACACTAATAGGTTTGTTATTCCTCACGAGATGAATATGATTGGAAGGAGCATGGGAAGGAGGGAGCGTGATCTGTTTTGTTTTCATTGGTTTTAGTCGACGGAGATCCGCTTCAGAGAATGTCCTGGTTTTTTTCTTTGTCTCTTCACCGTAGAGCGACGTGGGACGTTTAAAGGGTGCCATCATGGGACCTGATAGGGGCGGGTGGGTGGGGGGTGATAGGGTGGGGTGGGTGGGTGGGATTGGGATGTGGGGGGGGGGTTAAGCTCAAAGAAAAGCACCAAGCCCATTCTCTATGTCTGGGACTGGAATACGATTAGAGATGATATGGGTGTTTCTCACGCCAGTATGAATAGATGATCAAGATGTTTTCAGTGGGTTAACCCCACTGTCTGCTGTCAGCCACATGGGTTAGGGTTAGGGTTAGTATGAAGATGTTTTCAGTGGGTTAACCCCACTGTCTGCTGTCAGCCACATGGGTTAGGGTTAGGGTTAGTATGAAGATGTTTTCAGTAGGTTAACCCCACTGTCTGCTGTCAGCCACATGGGTTAGGGTTAGGGTTAGTATGAAGATGTTTTCAGTAGGTTAACCCACTGTCTGCTGTCAGCCACATGGGTTAGGGTTAGGGTTAGTATGAAGATGTTTTCAGTGGGTTAACCCCACTGTCTGCTGTCAGCCACATGGGTTAGGGTTAGGGTTAGGCTATGGTTAGACTAGTGTATTCCTGGCGTTTTTTTATACGTTTTTGACGACGTTTGATGTCCTATCTACACAGAAATGCGTTTTTTGGCGTTTTTTTGTGGATACGGCTGAAACGCAAAATTGTGTTTGCGTTTGGAGATACGCAAAAAAAACGCTTCGACAACAGCGTGTAGTCAGCACGGAGCAGTTGTTGCGAAAACGCCCATGCGCAGTAGATACCATCTGCGTGCCCTTCCGGTGACAACAGTGTGTGTGTTTGGGACAGAGCTCCGTGTCCCAAATAGCTTCAGCTACCATGTGTTGTCAAGTTATTGTTATAAGGACCCCAGTCCAAGCTACAACAGTCTGCATTCCCTTAACAATTGTTTGTATTGAGCCGTATTGTATTGTACCCATATGCAATATGTTAAATAAAGTTTACATCTATTCATTCTGCTAGCATTACCGATTGCATGAGCAGCTGGCTAACGTGAGCTATCAGGATTCAGACCCTGTTAGCTCAGAGTTCCTCTTTCAACTTAACAAGCATTAAACAAAATGGCCCAGTCATCTATTCACCTTTGTTTAATACACACAGCGTTGTCTCTGATGTTATCTAACTACTGATAGCTCGCGATATCATCAGTTTCGTGCTGGCTAAGTAGCGTGAGCTAACGTTAGCTTCTAGCCACAATGCTATATTGTTATAATGGCATACTCCATTGACGTTAGCATGCAGCTAACAATGCTACCGATCGTTTTTTAGACTAAACTATCCGCTCTTGGTGGTCACTTGTGTTGATGTTAGTTTTGTTTCATCAACAAATGACAGGCAGAACACACAGTGAATGTATCTGTTTTGTTTATTGCACTTTTATTAGGCTTTGCTGAAAAATTATTGCTGCATTGAGTAAATAGGCGCCTGCCTTATTGACATTTTCTTTGCTGGAGCTTCCACCAGGAAGTGTATTGGCACATTCGTTCTGATTGGTTGAAATTGCCTTCATGTTTGCCACCTACTGCCACCTACTGCTTTGGCAGTGTACTACATCAGTGTGCTCGGCTGACAAAAACGGAAAAAAAACGAAAGTGTGACTCGAGGCGCATGACGTCGCGGCGATACGCGGCGATACGTATAATAAAACAATACGAAATGATACGAAAGGTGTAACCTCAGCCTTAGTATGAAGATGTTTTCAGTGGGTTAACCCCACTGTCTGCTGTCAGCCACATGGGTTAGTGTTAGGGTTAGTATGAAGATGTTTTCAGTGGGTTAACCCCACTGTCTGCTGTCAGCCACATGGGTTAGGGTTAGGGTTAGTATGAAGATGTTTTCAGTGGGTTAACCCCCTACTGTCCGCTGTCAGCCACATGGGTTATCAATGTTTACAGCGGTGCCTGTAAACTCCAAGCCCACGTTACTGAACTCAAACTAGAAAGAAACAGACTAAGAAACGACGTAAACTCCATGATCAAAACTGCAAAAAAGAATTTCATCAATGACAAAACTGAGGAAAACAAAAACAAACCACGTGAACTTTGGAAATTACTCAATAATCAACTAGGATGCAGTAAAAAACTTAAAACCAGATTCTCAAACATAAACATAAAAACGGACAACACGCTCATCACAGACAAGCTGGATGTAGCCAATTACTTAAACATTTTCTTCACAAACATAGCCACAACACTGGTAAACAAACTACCCTCCCACTCAGGGCTTTATGGGGTAGAACACATAGTAGCTTACTACAAAAACCTAGGGGTCCGCAAGGACGACTTCAAGCTGGAAATGGTAACAACAGATGAGGTACTCAATAAACTGAGCGCCCTCCAACCTAACAAGGCCACTGGCCATGACAACATCCCCTCCAAATTCCTCAGAGACTCAGCAGCCGCCATCACCCCAATCATCACACACATAATAAACCTCTCCATAAAACAGGGACACGTCCCCAAGGACTTCAAAATTGCGAGGGTGACCCCTCTGCACAAAAAGGGCAGCAAATTAGACCCAGGCAACTACCGCCCTGTTTCTATTCTCACCTCCATCTCGAAAGTCATGGAAAAAATAGTCTACGAACAGGTCGAAAAGTACCTAGCGAAAAAAAATCTAATCTACGAATTCCAATCTGGCTTCAGAACATCCCACTCCACTGACACATGCCTTCTCTATTTGAATGACCACATCAAACAAGAGGTGGACGCAGGCAAATACTGCGGCATGGTCATGCTGGACCTACAAAAGGCCTTTGACACGGTCAATCACTCCATTCTGATTGACAAGCTAAAAGCAATTGGTTTTGATAGTCTATCAGTGAGCTGGATGCAATCCTACCTTGAGGGGAGGGAACAGATGGTGGAGGTAAACGGTACCCTATCCCCCCCTCTCACAGTGAGCTGTGGTGTTCCACAAGGAAGCATACTAGGACCGCTACTGTTCCTAATTTATGCAAATGACATGTCGTCAGCTTGTGACTGCAACTTGTTCCTGTTTGCGGACGACTCAGCCCTGCTGGTCTCTGACAAGAACAAGTTACAGGTTGAAAAAACCCTCAGCTCGGAACTAGGCAGAATCTGCATATGGCTCGCTGATAACAAACTATCATTACACATGGGCAAAACAGAGTCCATTCTCTTCGGTTCAAATAACAAACTCAGCAAGACCGACGGCTTCTCAGTTACAGTGGGTGACAATATTGTCACAAGGAAAGATGAAATTACCTACCTGGGTTCCATCCTAGAGGCTAATCTCTCCTGTGACAAAATGGCATCCAATGTAATAAAAAAAGTCAACCAACGAACTCGATTCTTGTACCGGATCTCCTCTCTGGTAAACAAGAATACCCTGAAGACTCTGGCAGGAGCACTCATTCAGGGGTACTACGACTATGCTTGCACCTCATGGTACCAAAGCACCTCAAAGGCGCTAAAAACAAAATTACAAACATCTCAAAACAAACTGGTCAGACTACTGCTTGACCTTACTCCTAGAACCCACCTCACCCCTGCCCACTTTGACAACCTAGGATGGCTTAGAGTAGATGACAGAGTACAGCAACTTGCAATGGGCCTGGTCTACAAGATACACTACACAACCAAGGTACCCATGTACATGGCAAAATACTTCCCAAAGGTCAGTGAATACCACGATCACAACACCAGAGGGAGCTCCACAAATCATGTTAAACCCAGATTCGGCTCAAATAAGGGACTAAACACGTTTCGCAATTATGCCACATCAATGTGGAACGCCCTACCCAAAGCTGTAAAGGAATGTGGATCACTACCCACTTTCAAAACCTCTCTCAAGAGACACCTACGGGAGACTGCAATTCAACACTGGCCCCTGTAAATATCCTAACCCAACCCCCTCCAATGTACAGTCATTTACCTAGTATGGTTTTGTCAATAGTCCAATGTACAATTTTGTTTGTTTGTACAGAGTCTCCCCCCCCTCAATGTACAGTTTTGCTTGTTTATACAGTGTGCCCCCCCCCCCCCCAACCACCTCCAATGTAAATTACCCAGTATGGTTGTCAATATCCCAGTGTACCCAACCCCCCCCACCCAACCTCCTCCAATGTACAGTTTCTACGTCAAATGTATATACTCCCTTTTCTTGACTCCTTCTGTATCACAAACAGTACTGTATTTGCAAATCTGGTATGTCATAAATGTATAGATGTAGCAGTACTGACTATCTGTATGTCATGTATGTCATATATGTCCTGATGAATTGAAAATGGGGGACCCTGGTGGAAACAAGACGAAAGTCTTTCTCTGGTCTGCATCCCCTTAACAATTGTGTGTATTGAGCTGTACTGTATTGTACCCATTCTGCAATCTGTTAATAAAGTTTTCAATCAATCAATCAATCAAGCCTCTGACTATACATTATGACTGGCACTCCAGCTGAATGTTAATAATAATAACAACAATTAATTTGATTTATATAGCCCAAAGACGCTGACAATAAGCAAAACAAAGAACAGAGAAACATAGAAACACAGGGATTGATTGATTGAAAACTTTATTAACAGATTACAGAATGGGTACAGTACAGTACAGCTGCTCAATACACACAATTGTTAAGGGGATGCAGACCAGAGAAAGACTTTCATCTTGTTTACATCAGGGTCCCCCATTTTCAATTCATCATAACATATATGACACACACGACATACAGAATAGACAGTACTGCTACATCTATACATTTATGACATACCAGATTTGCAAATACAGTCCTGTTTGTGATACAAAAAGAGTCCAGAAGAGAGAGTATATACATTTGACGTAGAAACTGTTCATTGGTGGAGGTTGGATAGGTGGGGTGGGGTTGAGTGGGTGGGGGGGGGGGGGGGGGACTGTACATTGGAGGTGGTTGGGTGGGGGGGGGGGGGGGGGGGGTTGGATAGGAGGGGTGGCTGGGTGGGGGACCTCTGTGTTCCAACATGAGCGGTTAAACAGTTAGATTGGATTAAAATGTATTGTCATTATGCAGCAGCACAGGTACAGAACGACAATACGTTTGGCATCTAACCACAGTGCAAATGTAACAGTAAAGTGCAATAGCAATATACAAGTGATTATATACAAGGAGTATATATATAAAAGAGTACTACCGAGTAATAATGCGAATCAGATGTATAGACAGTGTTATTATAGTATTATTATGTATGGTGATACAGGTATAAAAACACTATGGTAATAAGCCATACTGGCCAGCGGTATAACTAGTACGAGTAGGTAAGGGATATATACAGATATAGATATAGTACATACAGGTATGTAAAAAGGATTATATGCAGGTATATTCAGACAGATGTGGATCTGTCTGAATATACAGTAAATATATAAATATATACAGCATTATCAAAACTCAAATCAAATCAAATGTATCTGTAAGGCCCGACAACACACGTTAATGTCCCCATGGGGCCGGACACGTCTTCTTTAATTAAACAAGTCAAGAAGAAACATCAAAATAAATCAAGAACAAAACAAAAAACGTTGTAAAATAATAAATAAAACCAAAATAAAATGTAAAATGAATAAATGCAACACTCCCATGCAGACATACCCCACACGAAGGTGAGGAAAAACTCAGTAAAAACCTAGCAATAGGAAAAAAGCTCCACAGGCAATGTGGAGGAGAGAAACCTTAGAAGGGCGTTCAAGGAGGGGGATCTCCCTTCTTAGATGTGGGTGATAGTAGTGTTGCAGTAAAACAGGCGAACAGTTGTTAAGTATGTACATATACGTGTAACGAAACACAGATAAGTGCATGCGATAGCAACTGGGGTACATAAGAATATTATGAAAGATTGGAAATAGAGCTGATGATGGATCCATTTGAGGCATAGGGGGCGGCGTAGAGAGGATCGCATCCTCCCGGTCAGGGGTGTAGCTCCAGATTCTGGGCCCCATGAAAGAATGTATTAGTAGGCCCCCGGTGAATGCCAGCGGAAATTTTTTTGGCAATTTTTTTATTGATGAAAACGCATAATATGGTTTTTACCTATACATTCGGATCAGCAGTTCAGCACCTGCACTGTTGGTGGGTGAGCCTAGTAAAGGATGTCGCATTGCGTTCATCTTCAATGAATGGACCAATGCAATAGTCTACCAAAGCCCCCCCTCTCTCTATATATATCTCACACACACACACACACACACACACACACACACACACACACACACACACACACACACACACACACACACACACACACACACACACACACACACACACACACACACTTCAGAAACGAACATAGTATCAATGAGAGCATCAATAATACACCTGAGTGATGTCTTGTAAAAAAAAAAAAAAAAAAAAAAAAAATTTGGGGCCCCCCCTCAGTGCTGGGCCCTTGGAATCATCCTAAGCTACCCCCCCCCAGCTACGCCCCTGCTCCCGGTCATCACCACGGGACGTCCACCACTCCGGTCATCACCACGAGACATCCACCACTCCGGTCATCACCACGAGACAGCCACTCACAGGGAGACGGGGCGTTAGACAGTTTGTGTGATTGTGATGGGCGGACATGGCAATAGCCTACATGTAGTATGCATATATGTGAATATAATAGATACATGTAGTAAGCATAGATGTGATAGATATAATAGAAGTCCTTAACCCAGCAATGATCTAGAACAGGCATGGTTTAGAATGATCATACAAAGTTGTATGGGTAGACTATAGTTTGAGTAGTTATGATTACAGTGTAAGGCAGTTGTAGACAGTGAAGGCAGTAGGCCGGTATAAATTGAGTACAGGCAAGTATATTATATGAAATAAAAAGTTACGTATATCGCCAGGGTAAAATCATGATACACACGGTAATATTATGGTATTTCCATAATTGTTTGGTCAGTACTATCATTGCAGTGACCAAAAAAAACGACGGTAATACCTTGATACCTTTTCGTAAGGGGGAAATCCTTTGAACCGTTACACATTTTTTTTTAGTTCTATTAAAATTCCCGGAGTATTCTGGAATGTTCCTGACCCAAGTAAAAGTTGAGTGATTGTACCGCGGCGTGGGGTTTTCGCTGGGTGCCAGGGCAAGCTAGCACTTGACCCTTGGCCTACTTGTTTTGATGGATGCCTTTATGACACTATTTCGGTCCGAGAACGTCACACAGAGGGCCAGGCGGCTGGGGGTAGAGTATGTGACCTTTCTCTCTCCGCTTATGTCTTGCCAGGAGAAGATGCTGGAAGATGCATGGCTGAATCCACGTATCAAGTTTGAGCGAACGCAACGACACCGGCGGGAGGCTCCGGAAAGTTCCATCCGACCAACGACGACGGCGGCCACCTCATCGTCGAGAACGACACCGCCGCAGTGCACCCTGGGAAAAACCGGCAGATCATATTAGAAGAACTAGAGCCCTTTTGCCAAGTTACAACATTATGAATCACCGCTCTGACAGCAAATACGTTAACATACTGTACTGTACTTTGGGCACGGGGCCCATGTGTTTTCTGCAGGGTGGTGTTACATTGAACGAGCGAGAATCGTGTGCGTTTTGCCAGGCATCACGCGGTGTAGGACAATGTCAACGTGTGTAGCCAGGGGTGTAAAAAGTACCCAGAAATGATACTTAAGTGAAAGTATGGGTACCGTCTCAAAATCGTACTCAAGTCAAAGTCAGAGTATCTGGCTTAAAAACACACTTGAGTAAAAGTAAAAAAAGTTTCTACTTTTAAGTGTACTTAAGTACTAAAAAGTTAAAGTAAAAAAAAAAATGTTATTGCAAGGGATAGACCAGGGGTCTTAACTCATTCCATCGTGGGCCAAGTTTTCATTTGATATGAAATTATTATGCAGTGTTTAATCAAAGATGCCCGCTTTCTAGTCTTGCACAAGGACCAATCAGCATGGGTATGGGCGGGTTCATTTTCCATTGATGGGGATTTGATTGGCTGTTTTTAAATAAAGTGCAGCCGCAGGATTAATAATAACGTTAACGTTAGTTCGGCCAGAGAAACAAATATACTAATTAAAATGGTTGGACCTGCGAGATTTGTGCTTTGTAGGTCTGCATTTTAAATGTAGGGAGTAAAAAGTATGTTTTTTTTCTCTGAAATGTAATGGAGTAAAAGTACAAGTGTACAAACCTAATAATACTCGAGTAAAGTACAAATCCCCAAAAACAGTACTTAAGTATTGTAACAAAGTACAATTACTCAAGTACTTTACACCCCTGGTGTGTAGGACAGTGTTTGTAGGACAGTGTGTGTAGGACAGTGTGTGTAGACAAGGTGTGTAGGACAGTGTGTGTAGACAAGGTGTGTAGGACAGTGTGTGTAGGACAGTGTGTGTAGACAAGGTGTGTAGGACAGTGTGTGTAGGACAGTGTGTGTAGACAAGGTGTGTAGGACAGTGTGTGTAGGACAGTGTGTGTAGGACAGTGTGTGTAGGACAGTGTGTGTAGGACAGTGTGTGTAGACAAGGTGTGTAGGACAGTGTGTGTAGGACAGTGTGTGTAGGACAGTGTGTGTGGGACAGTGTGTCCTAACGTTTTATGAAAAAGAAGAAGAATATACTGCCAGTACTGTAAGGCAATGAAGCAATGAGTTACAATTGTAAAATATTTCATTTAGTCATTTACAGTAGCTGATGCTTTTATCCAAAGCGACTTATGTTTTGTGCGACAAGTCAGTAGGAACTTGGTAAATGGCTGCTTTTTTATATAGCGCTTTTTATCCAAAGCGCTTTACAATTTGTTCCTCACATTTTACCCGTTCACTCACACATTCACACACTGACGGCGGAGGCGACCATGCAAGGTGCCAACCTGCTCATCGGGAGCAATTAGGGGTTAAGTGTCTTGCTCAAGGACACATCGACACGATGCCTGGGAGGAGCGGGAATCGAACCGGGAACCTCCGGATTGCCAGACGACTGCTCTACCTCCCGAGCCACTGTCGCCCCAAGGAAGGGCACAACTCTTTTAGCTGAGTAACAATGTTCATCAAAGTGTTAAGACTATAGAGTGCTATATTGCTGAGTGTATGTTAGTATATCAGGAAGAGTGCATGACAGTAAGAAGGTTATTATCTTTGATTGAAGAAGTGTGTCTTCAGTCGACAGCGAGAGATGGGTCTGGTTTCGGCTGCTGTCCTAATTGTGGTGGGAAGTTCGTTCCACCATTGTGGGACAAGGACCGAGAATAGGTGTGACTGCAACTTGTTCCTGTTTGCGGACGACTCAGCCCTGCTGGTCTCTGACAAGAACAAGTTACAGGTTGAAAAAGCCCTCAGCTCGGAACTAGGCAAAATCTGCATATGGCTCGCCGACAACAAACTATCATTACACATGGGCAAAACAGAGTCCATTCTCTTCGGTTCAAATAACAAACTCAGCAAGACCGACGGCTTCTCGGTTACAGTGGGTGACAATATTGTCACAAGGAAAGATGAAATTACCTACCTGGGTTCCATCCTAGAGGCTAATCTTTCCTGTGACAAAATGGCATCCAATGTAATAAAAAAAGTCAACCAACGAACTCGATTCTTGTACCGGATCTCCTCTCTGGTAAACAAGAATACCCTGAAGACTCTGGCAGGAGCACTCATTCAAGGGTACTACGACTATGCTTGCACCTCATGGTACCAAAGCACCTCAAAGGCACTAAAAAACAAATTACAAACATCTCAAAACAAGCTAGTCAGACTACTACTTGACCTTACTCCTAGAACCCACCTCACCCCTGCCCACTTTGACAACCTAGGATGGCTTAGAGTAGACGACAGAGTACAGCAACTTGCAATGGGCCTGGTCTACAAGATACACTACGCGACCAAGGTACCCATGTACATGTCAAAATACTTCCCAAAGGTCAGTGAATACCACGATCACAACACCAGAGGGAGCTCCACAAATCATGTAAAACCCAGATTCGGCTCAAACAAGGGACTAAACACGTTTCGCAATTATGCCACATCAATGTGGAACGCCCTGCCTAAAGCTGTAAAGGAATGTGAATCACTACCCACCTTCAAAAACACTCTCAAAAAACACCTACGTCAGACTGCAATTCGAAACTGGCCCCTACAAATGTCCTAACCTAGTTGTACAGTAAATGATCAAGTAAGGCTTTGTCAATATTCCAATGTACAGTGTAAAATGTGTGTGTGTCCCCTTCCCAACCCCCCCCCCCCCACCTCCAATGTACAGCCCTCACCCAACCCACCCAACCCCACCCCACCCAACCAACCTCCTCCAATGTACAGTTTCTATGCCAAATGTATATACACTCCTTTTCTGGACAATTTTGTATCACAAACAGTACTGTATTTGCAAATCTGATATGTCATAAATGTATAGATGTAGCAGTACTGTCTATCTGTATGTCATGTATGTCATATATGTTATGATGAATTGAAAATGGGGGACCCTGATGTAAACAAGACGAAAGTCTTTCTCTGGTCTGCATCCCCTTAACAATTGTATGTATTGAGCTGTACTGTACTGTACCCATTCTGCAATCTGTTAATAAACTTTTCAATCAATCAATCAGGTGGCTTCTCTTTGATGACCCTCCCGGAGCTCGGATAGGAGTGGGTCTGAGGCGGCCAGAAGATGCAGAGTGTAGGGGTCTTGAGGGTGTGATTGATTGAAAACTGTATTAACAGGTTGTACAGAATGGGTACAATACAACACGGCTCGATACACACAACTGCTAAGAGGATGCAGACCAGAAAAAGAAGTTTGTCTTGTTTACATCAGGGTCCCCCATTTTCAATTCATCAAGACATTTATGACATACACAACAAACAGATATACAGAACTGTGTATAGTTCACAATGTCATACTTTACCTATTTAGAGTACACACACACACACACACACACACACACACACACACACACACACACACACACACACACACTACACATCCTCACTTACACTCTCTCACACACCCCTACACTACACTACAAAAAAAGGTCACTTTAAGGTCACATCTTTGGCTTTGCATTCTTAATCCACTGTATATTTGTATAGTATTACTTCTTACGTTTAGTACTGCATTTTATTCCTATTGTTTTTTTTATTTATTGTTTGTATTTTTGCACAATCCACAGGAGGGCATGGCACCTACATTTCACTGCATGTCTTGTTTAATATGTATGTGACAAATAAAACTCTTGAATCTTGAATCTTGTAAGCCTGTGCAGAGATGTTCAATTAAGGGGGTTAAGGGGGTTAAGGGAATAGGGATCAATACGCTTAGCTTCCCTCCACTCCTTTTTTGAACATGTCAACTAACTACATTGCTCTTGACTTTTTGTTTATAATTTCTTTTTCATTCTGATTATTCTGTTTGACAAAGCTTGATATTATGATTTATTTAGAGGAATGTAAAGAATACATGTTCAAAAATAAACTTTTCATTCATTCATTCATTCATTTGTTCATCCATTCATTCATTCATTCATTCATTCATTCATTCATTCATTCATTCATTCTTTTCAATTCAAACAGGGAGCCATCGACTGCTATATATATATATTGGATTCTTTGATAGTTCTGTGTTTCCCCCGTGAGGCCGGTAGCGGCACTGCAGGTGAATGTCCCCCACTAATGCCCTGAAACCACGGGCGCGTTGAGAATGGAGACAGAGGTCGCAGAGGTCACGGGTTCACTGTGCAGCAGACGTCAACAACGGCACAACGAGCCTTGATGTGTGTGTTGTCGAACTGGCCCACGCAGACGAAACACGCTTCATATCGCCGTGTCTGGGGGCGTGGAAGAAAGGTTAAAGTCTTTCTCCGAGAGTGAGTAGAGCCAGAGAAATGTCTTAGTTTTGCGGTAGTGTTGCGTTTTTGAGACACTGTGTTTTACCAGAGTATTTTCATTTTAGGGAACTTTGTCTACTTTTTTACTACACTACATTTCAAAAGAAATGTTTTACTTTTCATCCTGTGCTAATTACTGATTGTTTCCACCTGTCATGTTGTCGATCATCACAGCCTCGTTAAGGAAGGCTTGTTTGTTGCAGCCGTTCTTCATTGCACACTGATGAAGGCCGCCGGGCGGGCGAAAACGTTGTGTGCGTATTAAAACAAACGATATTCCTTCCTTGAATGCAGTCCCTACCTCTTTTTTCTACTTTTTACTCCACTATACATAGTAAGTAAAGTAGGTAAAACTTTATTAGTAGAGCGCCCTTCTCAGCACGAGTGCACAGAGCGCTTCACAGCATTTCTTTACAAAAATACAGTACAAAAATACAAGAAATAATACACGTGGAAAAACGAACAACAACAAAAACAAGAACAAGAACAAAACATGTATCTGAACCCGTCAGTTGCTAGTTACTTTGAATAAAAAACATGGCAAAGATTTATGGAGGATAATGTACTTTCACATTTTGAAGCCTGCCAACTTCAAGAGGATGTAATCAGAGCCAGCATAGCTGGACCACATACCACTTTAACACAACCTTTAGAGGTCAACGGTTCAAGGTGCGAATGCTCCCAAGCACTGGAATGTTTGTAGAATGCATATTTTTTTTTAAACTTTTTAATCAAGTAAATTCAGTATCAAATACTTATCAACTTTTACTTAAGTCGAATTTTGAGGACTTTCACTTTCACCAAAGTTACTATTTTATCTGAGTACATCTACTTACTTAAGTGAAGGAACCGTGTACTTCTTCCACCACTGGTTCTTATAAAGATAACTGTACAGAACACTGTGGTGATTAATTTCACCCACCACCAACACGGTACATCGCTGCCAGACTGCAGTCATTCATAATACTTTTGTTTCATTCCATACTCTTCATCTCAGAGGTTTGGTTTTTAGCCAGACCCGGTCACATCTAGGCTCCGCTGCATTGGCTGTGGGAGCTCGTACACTAATGGATTTGGCCCGCGGGCCGTGCAGCACAGCTCAGCTCAGCGCCCAGACCCCAGAGGAGGAGCTCAGGTTTCAAGTTTCAAGTTTGTTTATTGATTGTCATAGTAAAAATACAGAATACTTTAAAGGGGAACTATCTTATAAATGGCCTTTTTCAGTGTTTAGCATTGTTTCCTAGCTATGTGGACTTATATTAATAGGATCTATGTCTCTAATTCTCATATTGGCGCATTCTTCCAATTCTCCTCTCACAATATTCACCCTCACTGAACTGAGTCATCTGAAAATGTGCATATCTGTGATGTCAGAGATGTCTCAGCTGCATAATAATGTGGCAGTTGATGTGGCAGTTGGCACCAGGCCACACAGTGGTTGGAGCCCAGCCTCAAAACGGCTTAAAATCTTGAGGTAGAATAATGCTGTTTTTGAGTACTTGATTAGAAATACAAACCAATGAATAAAAAAAAATAAGAAATTACAGAGGTGTTCCATAGACTCACTGGAATTGTGTAAAAGTGCCCAAATAGTGAAAGAAATAGTAAAAATAGTTCCCCTTTAACATGAAATACTTTCTTTTCTGTATGAGCCCCTGGGAGTGTGCTAGATACAAAATAGATCAAAAGTATAAAATAGAAAAAGTCAAAAGTACGTCAAATAAAGTGTTCAGTCAATATATACATGTATATACAATATACAATACAGAGTAGAAAGAGTAACAGTGAGGTACAATGCAGAAATGGGATGAGGTACAAATGTATAGGGTAAGGTGCAATGAGGTATGATTGAGTTGTAGTGCAAATCTCTTTACTAATAAATAAAAAAGTGTCTAAAGTGAGTAAAGTGGGTGTTAAGGTGAGTGTTTGTTTAAAGTGAGTGTGTACGTGTGTGGATGTGTGTGTAGTGAGTGTAGATGATGGGTTGTGTTACATAGTGTTATTGTCATTGAGCATCCTGATGGCCTGGGGAAAGAAGCTCCTTCTGAGTCTCTCTGTGCCGGCCATGAGACTCCGGTAGCGCTTGCCTGGCCGCAGCAGTTCAAAGAGGCAGCTCCCCCACAGATACACGCTTCCATGCAATGCCATTGCATTTCAGAGAAGAGAGATCTTCACGGTGTGGAATCCTTGCGTCTTCCCTCTCGCCAAGTGGCAGTGTAGCGATTAGCCTGGCTCTCGGCGTAGAGAATAACTCCTGGCTTCAGATAGAGAAGCGCGAGCTGGAGTCTGACACAGCTGCTGCTCTCCAGTGGCGATATCTTATTGAACTTACCGTTAGACATGTTCTTAGAGACATATTCTATAGGTTCAACTTTAGGTCGAAAAGAGAAGGTTCACAAAGCAAGCCGTCATTTTGTACACACACATTTTTTACGAGATCTCTTCACACGCACGTCATTAAAAATGTATTCTTACTAAATTATACACTGTATGTACACAGAACCTGTTGAGGATAGGGGCAATCTCTGCTAATGGAGAGACGTATTCTGTCTTTCTGTGTATTATCCGGTTTGCTTGACCTAGCTCAACAGCTGCCCTGGCTGTACCATGACACAACAAAATGGGTGAAATGGCTAAATTTATACAAGTAAATAATGCTCAGCTGTTCAGCTGCTATAGGTCAAGCAAGCTTGACGAGAACCTTATGTTTCTTGGAAATACGCAGTTCCTTTTTTTGGGTTGTTTTATTCATATTGTAGTTTTAATAAGCAGACTTATCATCAATGTCCAATAAACATTTCAAGCGGATCCAATGTTTTATATTGCAAAAATTATCATACAATCTAGAAATAATAAGAGAGAACCCATTGAATTTGTGACGTCACCTGAATGTAAAATGCTCCATTGACAATGAATGGGATCAGTGATGCCAGTAACTAGTTACTGTAATCTGATTACTTTTTTCAGTAAATAGTCATCTAACTTGTTACTTTTTACAAGCCAGTAATCTGATTAAAGTTACTTTTCCAAGTGGCTGTGAGTTACTTTAGTTACCATCTCATAATGCTGATGATAAGAGAGCCAGGGGTACAGTCAGCTAGACCGGAGTATGTGGCCTGATGGCTGATGACGTCTCATGATGACCCGTCTGAGCAGCCAATCATGATTTATGACATTATGCACTTTCAATAAAGCATTATTTAAAAAAAAAAAAAAAAAAAAAAAAAAACTGTTGTCATTCTTGTGGCAGCAGCAGCGGGGGGGACGACGACTTCGTAACCTACTTTCAAAGTAACTAAGTTACTTTGATAATAAAGTAATCAGTAAAGTAACTAGATAACTTTTTAAAGGAGTAATCAGTCATCAGATCACTAATCTGGCATCACTGAATGGGATACTAACACAACAATTTTATATAGGCCCATCAATGCCCCATTCATTGAGTATTCACAACATTCACAAAAATGTTATGTTCACTCTCTCATTCAGAACCTTAGGACAGAGTGGTGTGTGTAGTATCTGCATTAAATAAAAATCTATACCTGCATTACATAAAAAAGAAACTGCCCTTTTTGTGGATCTTTCAAAAGCATTGTTACAGTTGATCCCCCTCTGCTTTTACAAAGGTTACATTTTGGGTCCCATCCTCTTTACTATTTATATTAATGATATTGTCTTTAAATGGTTGTCAGGCCCATCTTTATGCTGATTATACTATTGTGTATGGCAGGGACGTGCACAGGACTTTAGAGGGGCAGGTGCTCAAAGGCTGAAAAGGGCACTGGGCCTGTGTTATTTTTGGGGGCCCTTTTTTGGCGGGGAGGGGCCTTTTTATGCTTTTGGGGGGGTTTTGGTGATCAAATATTGAATATTGAACTATAATAATCAGTGCAGGAGCTCACTTATCCTTGAAAGACACTTTTATCACTGATTTAAAAGGCCCATACATCTCCATAAATGTTCAGGGCGGAGGGAATAAGTGCTTACCCTACAGACCCCAAGTCTGTTAGGACAGCAGACTCGTTGGCACTGCTCAAAACGTACCTTTTTAAAATAGCTTTTAAATGAATTATTATCTTTATTTCATTGTCTTATTTTTCTTTATTTCTATACATTTTAATTAAATATTTTATTATAATTTGTATCATTGTTTTATGTATTTTTTTTATCATTTTTTTTGTTATTTTTTAATGTCATATTATTATCATATTATTTAAATTATTCAAATGCAACTCAAACATGTTCCGTTGTGATGTCACCAGTGTTGGGCAAGTTACTTTTAAAAAGTAACTAGTTACAGTTACTAGTTACTTCTTCCAAAAAGTAACTAAATTACTTACTCAGTTACAAATTATAAAGGTAACTAGTTACTTCAGAAAGTAACTATTGCGTTACTTTCAAGTAAATGTTTTACATAAACAACATACACAAATCTAAACTATTTTAATGTTGCTGTGGGACAAAGTGAGACTAGCCTCCAATCAAATGCCATGTATGTAGATATTATAATTACTATGTTTATATAGTGGATCATACAAATACAAACACAATAGATGTTTTGGAACTTTTGATATGTATATTGCCCCTCAACAGGCCACAACTGGGCAACATTAAATACGAGATTACTCGTTACTGAAAAAACTAACGCCGTTAGTAACGCCGTTAATAATAACTGGATGTCACAGTATGATGTCATAATCAAACATTCTAGAACATTTGTGATGTCACAGTATGATGTCATAATCAAACATTCTAGAACATTTGTGATGTCACAGTATGATGTCATAATATAACATTCTAGAACATTTGTGATGTCAAAGTATGATGTCATAATAGCACATTCTAGAACATTTGTGATGTCACAGTATGATGTCATAATAGAACATTCTAGAACATTTGTGATGTCACAGTATGATGTCATAACCAAACACTCTAGAACATTTCTGATGTCACAGTATGATGTCATAATCAAACATTCTAGAACATTTGTGATGTCACAGTATGATGTCATAAGCAATCATTCTAGAACATTTGTGATGTCACAGTATGATGTCATAATCAAACATTCTAAAACATTTGTGATGTCACAGTATGATGTCATAATAGCACATTCTAGAACATTTGTGATGTCACAGTATGATGTCATAATCAAACATTCTAGAACATTTGGTACAGTATATATTCAACAATTATATGGAGGATCGGAAACAGGGAAGACCTCGCGATTGGTGGCCCCGGCCTGTGAGCGGCTGTCCAGGGTATTGGGAGGATGGTGATGGAAGTAAATGGTGTGATGGAAGTAAATGGTGTGAGAAGGGCGAGGAAGATAGCGAAAGGGAACAGGCAGATATGGAGCTAACGACCGATAACGGAGAGGGAAGTGAGAAGGAGGCCTCGGAGATGGTGGAAGACAAAGGGAAGGAGTCGGATGGTGTAAAGAAGAAGAAGAAGGAAGAGGAAGAACGGGAGAGGGAGGAGGAGGGGTGGGATACGGTGAGGAAGAAGAGGAAGAAGCGGACGGAGAGGAACGACAGCGATGGGGATAGTGAGAGTAGGGGGGAGGAGAGGGGGGGAGAAGGGGGGAAGAGGAAGAAAGGGGGGGACGATAGCTCAAGTGGTCCGGGAGACGAGGGTGCAGGAAAAGATGTGGCAAAAGCGCAAGTGATCCATATAGTGGTCAGGCTTGAGGGGGAGAGGGATGAGAGGAAAGTAGGTAGGCTCGAGTGGCCCAAACTCATTGCCGAGCAATTAGGAGAGGTAAAGTACGTGAACGTTTTGTGGGATGGGAATCTGGCCGTAGGGTGTGGTAGTGAGGGGCAGGTGGAGGTGGCTAGGCAGATGCAGAGCATTGGGGGGGTGGGTATAAGTAAGGTGGCGAGAGTAGGGGAGAAGAGGGGGGGGGGATGTAAGGGGGTGATAGTTGGGGTACCGGTCGAGGTTACAGTAGAGCAGCTGGTGGAAGAGCTAAAGGAGGACAGGCGTAATGGCATAGTTAAGAGTGCAGCAAGGATGAAGAGGGGAGCGGAGAGGGCAGTGACGGGGACGGTAGTGATTACGTTTGAGGGTGGGGTTGTTCCTAGCGAGGTATTAGTAGGGCGTAGGATGTATAGGGTTAGGGAATTTGTTCATAATCCTCTTAGGTGCTATAGGTGCCAGGGGTTTGGCCATATAGCTACCACGTGTATGAAGGGGATGAGGTGCGCTAGGTGTGGCGGGGAACATGAATATGGGAAATGTGGAGAGGGAGTGAAGCCGAGGTGCTGTAGTTGTGGTGGGGAGCACAGTGTAGCGTTTCGGGGGTGCGAGGTGATGATGAAGCAGGTCGCGGATCGGAGAGAGAGAAGGGAGGGTAAGTTGACGTATGCTGGGGCGGTTAGCAGGGCAGGACAGGGGAGCCAAGAAAGGGTGCAGGGGGTTGAAGGAGGGCATTTGGCAGTGAGGGTAGAGCAGGTGGAAAGAGACAGGGGAAGGGAGGAGAAATTAGGTATTGTGGCCTTCGTGGCAGGGGTAGTTACTGGTATGGCAGAGGTTACGGGTAGAACAGAGATGGTGAAGATGATTGTTAGGATAGCGGTTCAACATCTGGGATTGGAAGGTCTGGACTGGAGGGAGGTGTGTGAAGAGTTGGCTGAGGGGGCTGCGAGGGACAGGGCTGCGAGGGACAAAGCGGCCCAGGATAAGATAGCAGGGGGCAAGGAGGGTCCCGCGGAGGGGGGCTCAGACAGGAAGTAGCAGCAGTAGAGGCACTCCAATGGACAATGTAGTTGATGACGGGGTCCAGTAGAAGAAGAAAAAGAAGGTGAAGAAGGAGAAGAAGGAGAAGAAGAAGAGCCCATAAAAAAGAATTGCGGAGGGCAGTAATACGCCTCGATGCGTCTACTCTGCCGGAAATTCAAATAAGAAGAAGAAGAAGAAGGATGGGAGGAGGGAAGAAGAAGCAGGCCATGCCGTATGTTCGTGGGGGGAGGCTGTTGTTTGGAGAGGAAGACAGAAGTGCGGCCTGTTCATGTGGGAGGATGGATTGGGAGAGATGCGCCGAGTGGCGGCGTCTGCGTCCGTCGGAACTGTGCAGCGAAGACATGCGTGGGAGCAGTAGTCGGTGGTGGGGTGCGGAAGAAGTGGCTGTGAGAGATCAGGAACAGCGAAGGCCTTGCGATTGGTGGCCCCGGCCTGTGAGCGGCTACCCAGGGTATTGGGAGGATCGTGATGGAAGTAAATGGTGTGAGAAGGGCGAGGAAGATAGCGAAAGGGAACAGGCAGATATGGAGCTAACGACCGATAACGGAGAGGGAAGTGAGAAGGAGGCCTCGGAGATGGTGGAAGACAAAGGGAAGGAGTCGGATGGTGTAAAGAAGAAGAAGAAGGAAGAGGAAGAACGGGAGAGGGAGGAGGAGGGGTGGGATACGGTGAGGAAGAAGAGGAAGAAGCGGACGGAGAGGAACGACAGCGATGGGGATAGTGAGAGTAGGGGGGAGGAGAGGGGGGGAGAAGGGGGGAAGAGGAAGAAAGGGGGGGACGATAGCTCAAGTGGTCCGGGAGACGAGGGTGCAGGAAAAGATGTGGCAAAAGCGGAAGTGATCCATATAGTGGTCAGGCTTGAGGGGGAGAGGGATGAGAGGAAAGTAGGTAGGCTCGAGTGGCCCAAACTCATTGCCGAGCGATTAGGAGAGGTAAAGTACGTGAACGTTTTGTGGGATGGGAATCTGGCCGTAGGGTGTGGTAGTGAGGGGCAGGTGGAGGTGGCTAGGAAGATGCAGAGCATTGGGGGGGTGGGTATAAGTAAGGTGGCGAGAGTAGGGGAGAAGAGGGGGGGGGGATGTAAGGGGGTGATAGTTGGGGTACCGGTCAAGGTTACAGTAGAGCAGCTGGTGGAAGAGCTAAAGGAGGACAGGCGTAATGGCATAGTTAAGAGTGCAGCAAGGATGAAGAGGGGAGCGGAGAGGGCAGTGACGGGGACGGTAGTGATTACGTTTGAGGGTGGGGTTGTTCCTAGGGAGGTATTAGTAGGGCGTAGGATGTATAGGGTTAGGGAATTTGTTCATAATCCTCTTAGGTGCTATAGGTGCCAGGGGTTTGGCCATATAGCTACCACGTGTATGAAGGGGATGAGGTGCGCTAGGTGTGGCGGGGAACATGAATATGGGAAATGTGGAGAGGGAGTGAAGCCGAGGTGCTGTAGTTGTGGTGGGGAGCACAGTGTAGCGTTTCGGGGGTGCGAGGTGATGATGAAGCAGGTCGCGGATCGGAGAGAGAGAAGGGAGGGTAAGTTGACGTATGCTGGGGCGGTTAGCAGGGCAGGACAGGGGAGCCAAGAAAGGGTGCAGGGGGTTGAAGGAGGGCATTTGGCAGTGAGGGTAGAGCAGGTGGAAAGAGACAGGGGAAGGGAGGAGAAATTAGGTATTGTGGCCTTCGTGGCAGGGGTAGTTACTGGTATGGCAGAGGTTACGGGTAGAACAGAGATGGTGAAGATGATTGTTAGGATAGCGGTTCAACATCTGGGATTGGAAGGTCTGGACTGGAAGGAGGTGTGTAAAGAATTGGCTGAGGGGGCTGCGAGGGACAAGGCTGCGAGAGACAAAGCAGCCCAGGATAAGATAGCAGGGGGCAAGGAGGGTCCCGCGGAGGGGGGCTCAGACAGGAAGTAGCAGCAGTAGATGCACTCCAATGGACAATGTAGTTGATGACGGGGTCCAGTAGAAGAAGAAAAAGAAGGTGAAGAAGGATAAGAAGGAGAAGAAGAAGAGCCCATAAAAAGAATTGCGGAGGGCAGTAATACGCCTCGATGCGTCTACTCTGCCGGAAATTCAAATAAGAAGAAGAAGAAGAAGAAGATATCAGATCTCAGAAGACAAGTGAAGATCTCACTTGTTGTTTCCGGCTAGTTGTCTGTAAGCTTGAATATATTTTGTAGATACAATTTAAAATCCCCACATGGTAAAGGAAACAATGTCCTGTACAATCCTTAGTGAGCTGCGTCTGGAGGGAAGGCTCTGTGATGTGGTTATTAAAGTCAACAGCACTGAGTTGAACGCCCACAAGGCCCTCCTGTGTGACTGCAGTGACTATTTCAGGTAAGTTTAGCTTGGTTCAGGTTAGCTTGGTTCAGGTTAGCTTGGTTAGTAAACAGATACCATACTGTACTTTTACTGTAAACAGATACTATACTGTACTTTTACTGTAAACAGATACTATACTGTACTTTTACTGTAACCAGATACTATACTGTACTTCTACTGTAAACAGATACTATACTGTACTTCTACTGTAAACAGATACTATACTGCACTTCTACTGTAAAAAGATACTATACTGCACTTCTACTGTAAACAGATAATATACTGTACTTCTACTGTAAACAGATACTATACTGTACTTCTACTGTAAACAGATACTATACTTCTACTGTGCTAAGACCCTATACTTCTACAGTGAAAATATATTACTACTAGGGCTGTCCCCGACTAAGGATTTGGATAGTCGACTATGATTGGCCAAAATTTGCCATTAGTCGACTATTAGTCAACAAAAAAAATTTAAAATAAAAGTATAATATATATTTATTTTATTTTATCATTCCATTTGGGCTGTGGGGGGTGCTTAATGTCTGAAGGAGTCGACTGAAGGCTTGTTGTCCTCTGCAAAAGCATGCAATTGGTCCACTGATGGATACATCTTGATATTTGTCTAGTCTAGTGTGTTCATTAGATGGGTGAAATCCTCTTTCAGTGCCTCTGTGCCTGTTTTCTTAGGCAGTTGGCCTCTGGTATGCATGCCATTAGCGTTAGCCACGCTTCTAAGAGGTTGGCAGTCGACTACGGCTCCTTTCGACCGATTAGTCGACTATTCGACTAATAGGGGTCAGCCTTAATTACTACACAGGACAGAATGTTGCTTACTGTTTACTCATCAGATATCTCTATACTCTGTGTCCCACAGAGCCCTCTTCACTCGCTGGAGCGACTCAGAGAAAGCAGTCTACACTATCCCTGGGGTGTCCCCGGGTATGATGCAGCTCATCATAGAGTACTCCTACACACGCTTTGTGCTGGTGACAGCAGAGAACGTGAAAGAGCTTCTGGTGGCTGCAGACCAGCTTCGCGTCACTGGCATAGTAGGAGCGTGCTCTGACTTCCTAGAGGGCCAGCTGTCTCTTGAAAGCAAGGCCCATCTCTGCATCGTGTGCCACTTTGAGGAGATGTTGCACATCTCACAGGAGTTTGTGGAGCTGTCCCCGCAGCAACTGGTGGACATCATCGAGAGGGATGACCTGAACGTGAAGAGCGAGGAGACGGTGTTCGAGGCCGTCCTCCGTTGGATCGACCACTCCCGTGAGGAGCGTAAAACACACATCCCTTTGCTGCTGCCCAAGGTAACTAATTGTATTACGGATACACAAACATGGTTGCTAGTGCCTGAGCCACATTTATTTTTTATTTTATTTTTATTATTTTACTTTTTCTTGTTTGTCTGTCTCTTGTCAAGGTCATTATGATTCATGTTACTGTTATTATTGTTGTCGTCCCTGTTGTCATTGTTATTATTATTATTATTATTATTATTATTATTATTATTATTATTATTATTATTATTATTATTATTATTATTATTATTATTATTATTATTATTGTTGTCGTCCCTGTTGTCATTGTTATTATTATTATTATTATTATTATTATTATTATTATTATTATTATTATTATTATTATTATTATTATTATTATTATTATTATTATTATTATTATTATTATTATTATTATTGTACTGTTATGTTCTGTTTTATGTATGAAAAGAAAAGAAAAGAAAAACATTTATAAAAAATTTAAATAAATAATTGTATTACTGTGCATTACATTAAAACAACACTAGGTTCCCTAGGTGCTAAACGAACAATAATCGCTAAACGAACAATAATCACTATGCAACAACCATCAAATGCACACAGCACACACACCCACACGCACACACTCACTCAAACAAACAACACACTGCAGCACCCACTCTCCACACTTTAGATCACACAAACACACTTACACTTTATATTTATTGATAAAGGATTTGCACTACAACTCGTACACCTACTGTGAATTGTACCTAAATTGCACCTCGCCCCATTTCTCCATTTCTGCCTTGCACTATATAGTATTGTATATTAGTACACTGCACAGTATTGTATATTGTATGGTAACTACGTCTATTCTGCATCGAACATTGTACATATGTCTAAACTGAACACTGTGACCTCTTTTTTTTACTTCAAATTTTACTATGTTATTTTATTTCATACTTATCTTGTCTTGCACAGTCTCTGGAGCGCAACAGTAAGAAGCATTTTGTACAAAAGTATTCTGTACTTCTGTATGACAACTATTAAAGAAACTTGAAACTTGAGTACAGTGGTTCTCAAACATTTGGGTCCAAACTGTTCCCTAGCAACAGAAACCGTCTACAACCGATGTCTAAGTTGTACCCGCTGTCTGCTTGTCTCTTCCCAGGTTCGCATGGGCTTGATGAGTCCTGACTACTTGCTGAACAACGTCCAGAACAACCCTGTGGTGAGGGACAGCCACGACTGCAGGGCCCTCATCCTCAGCATCCTGAACCCCCCTGGCTCCGACAGGCTCCCAAACCCCCTGACCCGCCCACGCCGGCCCCAGGAGGTCCTATTGGCCATCGGAAAATGCGGTGGCGGCATCCTGACCATGGAGGCTTACGATATCCGAGCCGGTGGATGGATGGACGTGAGCGTTGGGGCGGAGAGTCCTCGGGCCTACCACGGCACCGCTTATCTCCACGGTCTGGTCTACTGCGTCGGCGGCTAT
This sequence comes from Notolepis coatsorum, assembly GCF_963971535.1. Lineage (NCBI taxonomy): Eukaryota > Metazoa > Chordata > Actinopteri > Aulopiformes > Paralepididae > Notolepis > Notolepis coatsorum. The sequence goes on from NC_140182.1 coordinate 3,305,228, forward strand.
AACAACATAGGAGACTGTCTCAGCAGTGTGAGCAGGTTCAACCCCGTCACTCGCAGCTGGCTGCAGGCGGCTCCCATGCACTCACGCCGCTGGGACCTCAGCGTGGTGGTGTTGGACGGCTGTATCTACGCCATGGGAGGGGAGGACGGACACGTGGGACTGAACACCGCCGAGCGCTACGAGCCTGAAACCGACCAGTGGACAGTGATCTCACCCATGCTGGAGCACAGGAGATCCGCCGGGGCAGCAGCCCTCCAGGGCAAGGTGGGTGGTACTGAGGAACACAGGGTGCTAGATGAACACAAGGAACGTTAGATCAGAAATCATAAATGTCTTTATTTATTTATATAAGTAAGCTTGCACATACAAAAGATGTGTCTGGGTCCTTTGGTGCATCAACATTAACAGACAATTAAAGTAGAATGAAATCAAATGGAATATATAAACTAAATTAGAATATTCTTTCTTATTACAGGTTTACATCTGTGGTGGCTTCAACGTGATGGAGTATCTGCTCACAGCTGAGTGCTACAGCCCAGACACCGACCAGTGGACTCTGATCGCCCCCATGAGCAGCAGGCGTGGCGAAGTGGGAGTGGCTGCATACGGAGGACATGTCTATGCGGTAGGTGCACACAGAGACAAATGCTTTATACTCAATATTCTATAGATATGTATCATTTGACTTGCAATGCTGCTGTGATGCCCTCATTTCCCTAAATGGATTAATACAGTGTCTGCCTGCCTGAGCCACACACTAAAACATTCCTCTCATGTGCCCTGTCCTCAGGTGGGAGGGTGGGACAGTGGAGTCCTGCGTAGCGCGGAGGCCTACAGCCCCTTGACTGACTCCTGGAGCGCCCTGCCCGCCATGCTCACCCCCCGCCGCAACTTTGGCATCGCGGTGCTGGACGACCTGCTCTTCGTGGTCGGAGGCTGCACTGATGGCTTCAGAACCATCTCCAACGTGGAGCGCTACGACCAGAGCAGCGACAAGTGGACTGTAGCCGAGGACATGAAGACCTGGTGCAGTGCCCTAAGCTGCTGCATAATGCATGGCCTGCCATTTTACATGAGCCAGTACGCTGCTCCCTGTGGAGGAGGAGGAGGAGGAGGAGGAGGAGGAGGAGGAGGAGGAGGAGGAGGTGGAGGAGGAGGAGGAGGAGGAGCAGGAGGAGGAGCAGGAGGAGGAGGAGGATTAGGAGGAGGAGGAGGAGCAGGAGCAGGAGGAGGAGGAGGATTAGGAGGAGGAGGAAGAGGAGGAAGAGCAGGAGGAGGAGGAGGAGGAGCAGGAGGAGGAGGATTAGGAGGAGGAGGAGGAGCAGGAGCAGGAGGAGGAGGATTAGGAGGAGGAGCAGGAGCAGGAGGAGGAGGAGGAGGAAGATGAGGAGGAGGAGGAATATGAGGAAGAGCAGGAGGAGGAGGATTAGGAGGAGGAGCAGGAGCAGGAGGAGGAGGAGGAGGAGGAGCAGGAGCAGGAGGAGGAGGAGGAGCAGGAGGAGGAGGAAGAGTAGGAGGAGGAGGAGGAGGAGGAAGAGGAGGAGGAGGCAGCAGGAGATCCATCTAAGAACCTTACACATTTATTAGACCAAAAGAAATCCTAAGAAATTAATAAATTACTATCAGCCAAAGGTGGTGCATTTCTTTCTTCTAGTAATTCAGACAATATCGGTTTTTAGTTTGTGTAATGTAATGTAATATCTGTTTTTAGTTTGTGTAATGTAATGTAATATCGGTTTTTAGTTTGTGTACCCGTCGGGCTCTATGTGTGCATGTGCCTGCTCGCTGTGCCCTTGAGCAAGGCACCTCAGCTTTAACCGCTCCAGTGTTAGCTGCTCTGGGGCTAGTAGTAGAGTGCCTGACCATAGTGTCTTTATACCTGTATCACTGGACATATAAATGCATATTAAATCAAATCAAATTGATTTGTAAAGCCCGAAATCACAAGTTAATGTCCCCATGGGCCGGACAAGTCTTCTTTAAACTATTCAAGAAGAAACATCCCAATAAATCAAGAACAAAAAACCCACCATGAAATCCAAAATAAATGTAAAGTAATAAATGCAACACTCCCAGACATACCCCAGCGAAGGTAAGGAAAAACCTAGCAATAGAAAAAAAGCACCACAGGCGATGTGGAGGAGAGAAACCTTAGAAGGGCCGTTCAAGGGGGATCCCCCTTCTTGGATGTCGGTGATAATAGTGTTGCTATGGATGGGTGGAGAATAAAACAGGCGAATAGTTGGTATGTATGTACATATACGTGTAATAAAACACAAATATGTGCATGCAATAGCAACTGCGGTACATAAGAAAATTTTTGAAACATTAAAATATATTACAACTCTGTACATGTGATTAGCATTATACTCAGTAGAACAAATGTATTATATCTTATACCCAGCTTAATCACTATATTAATATTACTATTGCACTTTACTGTTACATTTGCACTCGGATTGGATGCCCCACTTATTTTCATTGTAATGTACTTATGCTGTATGATGACAATACATTTCAATGTAATCTAATCTAACTGGTACTATGACCTGAATGATGGTCCTAGAGGTCAGTGATTTGATGCTCTTTTGGTGTTTTGGCGATGGTGGCGTTAGAGAGTGCTGTCTTAACGTAAGAGAGTGCCGTCTTAACAGGTCGTGGGAAATCTCCCATATAGGCATTGGATTGGGTGGAGAGCTGGTGACTGCATGCGAATGCCCTCGTATGCCCTGTGTATGGGGACATGTCACCCATATAGAAACACACCTTTTCAATCTATATCTGAGATGCAAATAAATAAATAACCTTCTTAATAAATATTATATTTATATTGTAGTGGGTTCTATAGAGACATAATTCCCCATGGTATTGTGTTGATGGGGCACTGTCACTTTAAGGAGGTTGGTTTTGGGTTGGGCTGAGAGGAGACGCCCTGTGTGGGGTTTCATTGATAAATGTTTGATTACTACGAGCTGTCAGAAGCTAGCACGGCATAGTTCTGACAGCTGTCACTTGTGCTACTGCGAAATAAATGACACGCGGCTTTGTGTTGTAAACTGATAGAAATTGTGCGTTTCTCTATTCCGATGATTTCTACAATATAATATATATATATATATATATATATATATATATATATAAATAACTGTCTTTTACTAGTACCTTACTACTATGTACTATGTTACTATCCGTGTATGGTATTGCTAATTCTGTAAAACTGGATAACCTGCAACTTTCCTTTAATGCTCTCCAGGAAGCTCTTAATAATATTTTTAGCTGGTACTTAATGCAAATAAAACTAAATTCATGGGTTTTCTCAAGATCCAAAAACATACGCTACTGTATTCTACAGAAGGGGCAACGTTTTCCTAGTTTCATTCTACCGGGTGGCCAATAGGTGCCGCTCACGCTGAGCTCTTGCGTTGATCTTAATTAAATTTCTTGTGGAAGTGCTGTTCCGTTATCTGCCACCCGGAGGCGCAAAGCCATTCTGGTGTGTTGGCAGGCCGGCTATCTGTCAATCTCATTGTACTGTAAATATCAAAATATTTATCCATTAAAAGCGTTTATCCCAGTGAATCTCTTAGTTACATCATTATTGTGCTCTCAAGATATTTGTAGGTTAACTCTCATCTTCTTGGGACCAAGTAAGGTTTAGTCGATAATCCAATGTACAGTTACCCCCCCCCCCCCGCCACCCCGCCTACCCCACCCCTCCTACCAACCTTCTACCTACCAACCTCCTCCAATGTACAGTTTTTTTGTCAAATGTATATACTCCCTTTTTTAGACTCTTCTTGTATCAAAAACAGTACTGTATTTGTATATCTGGTATGTCATAAATGTCTAGATGTAGCACTACTGTCTATCTGTATGTCATGTATGTCATGTATGTCCTGATGAATTGAAAATGGGGGACCCTGATGTAAACAAGACGAAAGTCTTCCTCTGGTCTGCATCCCCTTAACACTTGTGTGTATTGAGCCGTACTGTATTGTACCCATTCTGCAATCTGTTAATACAATTTACTGTATATACATGCTGCTGCCTCCACACTTATGCCCTTCGATTCTGTTTACCACTCAAGCCCTGAGGTTTATTACTGGTGATAGCGACAATAGTCACCACTGTATTGTCACCCAACTCCTCGTCCAATCAACAGTCATCTCCCGCCTCGACTACTGTAACGCACTGCTAGCTGGCCTCCCGGCCACTGCCACCAAGCCTCTTCAACTCATTCAAAACTCATCGGCCCGCCTGATATCAAACCTACCGAAGTCGGCCCATGTCACCCCACTTCTTAGGGACCTGCACTGGCTCCCCATTGCTGCACGTATCCGCTTCAAGGCCCTCGACCTAGCATACCGTGCAGCAAAGGGAACCGCTCCCGCCTACCTCCGGTCAATGGTCTCTAACTACACACCCTCAAGACCCCTACGCTCTGCATCTTCTGGCCGCCTCAGACCTACTCCTATCCGAGCTCCGGGAGGGTCATCAAAGAGAAGCCACCTATTCTCAGTCCTTGCCCCACAATGGTGGAATGAACTACCCATCCCAGTTAGGAGGACAGCTGAATCCCGTCCAATCTTTCGCCGTCGACTAAAGACTCACTTCTTCAACCATTATCTGAAATGATTAAAAAAAAAAAAAAAAAAAATCTAACCCTAACTAACCTTACTGTCATGCACTTGTCCTAATAAACTAACCTACACTGTAGCACTCAACACTTTGATGAACATTGTTACTCAGCTGATAGAGTTGTACCCTTCTTGCTGTCTTGTCGTACAGAACTTGTAAGTCGCTTTGGATAAAAGCGTAGCAGCTAAATGACTAAATGTAAATGTAAATGTAAATGTCTATGATAAGGTCAGCTGGTCTTCCCTGCATATAACCATTAACTGGTAACTGTATATCTATAAAGCCCTGGTTGGAAAAGTATCATAATATTACATCTATGTTACATTGGAACTGGTCCGCTTTTAACCCTTTCACTGCCGCACTACCAAGCGGTTAACCCTTTCACTGCGACAATACACAGAAGGTTAACCCTTTCACTGCCACACAACAGCAGGTTAACCTTTTCACTGCCACACTACAGAAGGTTTTGATTGATTGATTGATTGAAAAGTTTATTAACAGATTGCAGAATGGGTACAGTACAGTACAGCTCAATACATACAATTGTTAAGGGGATGCAGACCAGAGAAAGACTTTCGACTTGTTTACATCAGGGTCCCCCATTTTCAATTCATCATAGTTAAGGTTAAGGGTTAACCTTCTGTAGTGTGGCAGTGAAAAGGGTTAACTCACTCACTGGTTCTGTAGTTAGACTTATTTTATGATGAATACGTAATAATATATGGTGCATTATGTAATCACCAACCAAACGGATGTCTTCATTCATGACATTTTTATGCATACTAGCATGAATTATACTGACTCAACATTACATTTAAAAGATACAATTGGTTCAGTAGTTTGGTAGTATCTTTCATGGCCTACTTTGTACATTAAGTGTCACTGTATTCCTTAGCTTAACCCTTTCACTACCACACTACCAAAGGGTTAACCCTTTCACCGCCACACTGCAGAAGGTTAACACTACCCACTTTCAAAACCACTCTCAAAGAACACCTACGGGAGACTGCAATTCGAAACTGGCCCCTGTAAATGTCCTAACCCAACCCCCTCCAATGTACAGTAAATGACCAAGTATGGTTTTGTCAATATTCCAATGTACAGTTTTGCTTGTACAGTTGTACAGTGTTCCCCCCCCCACCCCACCCCTCCTACCCACCCCCCCCCCCCCACCTCCAATGTACAGCCCCCCTCTCCCCCACCCCACCTACCCAACCTCCTCCAATGTACAGTTTTTACATCAAATGTATATACTCTCTTTTCTGGACTCTTTTTGTATCACAAACAGTACTGTATTTGCAAATCTGGTATGTCATAAATGTATAGATGTAGCAGTACTGTCTATCTGTATGTCATGTATGTCATATATGTCCTGATTAATTGAAAAT
>NC_140182.1:3316253-3328753 GCF_963971535.1 Notolepis coatsorum
ACTGACTGAATCATGGACTGAATGAGCAAGTCCTCTGGGCTGCCCCCATATATGCCAGATGGTAAACCAGTCAAGCCCTCCCATGCTGCCCACATAGATGCCTGATGTAAATTATTCTCTTTTTACCCTTAAATTTCATTTCATTTCTGGTTTACCTTGAAAATAGTTGCAAGGAGTACATTTGATCATTTAGGGGACATTTAAATTGTACCATTTGTTTTGGATAAATAATATATGTAATTTTGAGTCAATAAAATACATTTGGCTCTCTTTTCTCCTAAAGAGTTCAACACCTCCCACTTAAGTTCCTGATTGCTTGGCTTGATCAGAAACTTACTTCACATCAGAGATTGACCCCTCTTAATGACACCTTTTTTTTTATTTTTTTTATGTCTTCTTTATATATTTTTTTTTCTTTTTGGTTTACGAGTGTGTATGGACGAGCAAGCATAGTCCAAAGCCAGCTACGTCTCTTGGCAGGTGTGTCTGGTGCCAAGATCGATGTGGGAATGGGGTATGAATGCACTTAGTCTTCTTGTATGACGAGTGTGTGTAGACGAGCAAGCATAGTACAAAGTCAGCTACGTCTCTTGGCAGATGTGTGTGGTGCCAAGATCGATGGGGCATGGGGTATGAATGCTCTTAGTCTTCATGTATGTGCGGAGTGTGGGATATAGTGGTAGCGCATGGCGTCCACCAACCAGCCGAGAGGGGGGGGGGTTAGGGATGGTGACCAGATCCAGGGGCTTGGGCGATGAACTGGGTGAGGGGTGTGGGCAGGGAACTGCATCAGGGCGGCTCGGGCAGACGAGTTTGGACCTCCACAGGGAGGAGGACCACCAATCTTCTTACGTCTCTCCTGATGACGGTCGTGGGCAGTGGAGAGCTCCTCTTCTTCTGTCCACCTGCAGGGGAGACGATGAGGCCGGCACACGTCTTGATATCAGCGTCCCTGACGATCCCTTTTCTGTCTGGGTATACTGATAAGATTCTTCCCAGATGGAACTGGCCTATCAGCGCGTTCTGGTCGGCGATCCAGACAAGATCCCTGACCTTGACGTTCCGCTCTGTCCGAAGCTTCACTGCAGCCTCCGCTGCCCCATTCCGATGGGGAGCATCTGCAGGGTGGAACTTCCACTTCCATTCAGTCCCATTCTTGGCCTTTTCTTCATGCACTTCTCTGACCAGTAGGAAAGTGACAGTAGTGTCACAGAACTCAACACAGTCTTGGGCCACGAGAGCCAAATCCTGAAAAGCTGCTGCTCTTTCTTTTGCAGATTGGGCCTGCCTCCCACTTTGCTGTTCCGGGAGCTTGGCCGTTGCCACCAAGCCAGGTTTCCACTCAACACCGTCTAGGGTCACAAGAGCCAAATCCTGAAAAGCTGCTGCTCTCTCTTTTGCAGATTGGGCCTGCCTCCCACTTTGCTGTTCCGGGAGCCTGGCCGTTGCCACCAAGCCAGGTTTCCACTGCTCGTCTGGTCCAGGCGACAATTTCGCACAACTTCGCGTCGCTCTGGCCTCACAGCTGTTTGGACTGGTCTCTGGTGACCGCTGCAGAGAATGCTTTCCTCTGGAGTCCTTTGATTTGATCAGCAACAGAATCTTGCTGGCGGTCTTCATGGGCGAGTCCGATTCAGGTGAGGCAAGGCCGATGGGATCATAGATCTGGCTTAACAGCATGCGCCGGGTGAGAGGGTTAAGTGTGCTGCTCCTGATCTCCTCCTCCCATAGATCCAGCCCTGTTCTCATCTTCCCTCGCTTCTTTGAGAAGTTTATCGATGTCAGAACACAGAGCTTGTCTGTTTTGGGTTCGTATCCAACCCCCACCACCTTATTCTCCTCGTCCTGCATCTGGTTGGGGAGAATCAGGGTTCTGGGCGAGGTTGAGCGGCTTCTATTGGGGTCAGTGGAGTCCTCACTCCTCCCACTTTGACCCGTCCAGACCCACGGTTTGAGGGAGAAGCCGCCAGCTCTCAGGATATTTTCCACTCCTTTGGTCGTCTCAATCAGAGGAGTGTTGCTGTGTTTGTCTGCCAGCACATAGGTGAGGCAGTCCTTTATTTTCTCGAGGTCCCTTTCTTCTCCAAGGGTCATCTCTTTGCCTTCTGGGGGACACTTGCTGCTCTTGCAGCTCCCGCACTTCGGATCACAAGCCGCTCCGATGCTGTCCCACTTGAACCACTCTAACAACTCCTTGTTGGTGGCAGTGGTATTGCTGAGGACCACATCCTTTGTTGCTAGGTCTTCAGCCAGGCCTCTTGAGTCCACAAGGACCTCCTTCTTGACACTGGGAGGCTCACTGAGAGAGAGAGGTTGATCATCTTTACTGGATCCAGGCAGATATGGATTGGCTGGCACTTCAGCATTTACCCTCTCCTCTTCCTCTTCCTCCTCCTTATTCTTGCTCCAAGCAAAGCCCTTTCGTGACTTCAGGTTCATCCGCCGCCATTTCCGCTCCCAGTCACTCTGTACGTTTCTTAGCCTGTCTTTTTGCTTTTTAAGCTCCTTTGTCTTGGTGCTGGAGACAAGACCTTCCCAAGCAGCCATTTTCTGCCCGAACCTGTGGATCTTCTTGCCCAGGCTCTCCCTCTGCACATCAAAGTCCTCCGCTAGTAACTCCTTCAGATCCAGCGCTTCTACTTTAGCCCACTTCTTTTCCGCTTTCTCGGCATCTAATTTGATGTCATCTTCAGCGAATCTGGACCATAGTGCTTCTTCAGTGAGTGTAAACATTTCTTCATATCGGGTTGCGCACTTTGTTGTTTTCGCGTTTATGCTCTCGGCTTCCTCTATCACCTTGGGATCGTCGTTTTCTTCTGCCTCCTCTTCGAGAGCATCGACGTATTCAGTCCCTGTGTCGCTGACCCTACCAAAGTCCACAACAAGGCCATTTAGCTCATCAATGAGATTCCTCTCGTCGAGCAGGTGAATCGTAAGAGCCATCCTGTAGGTCCTCTTACTGAAGGCAGTCTGCGCGACCGCGCGCTTTCCCTTTAGGGATTCCAGCACAGCTGAATCCATCCTCCTTTCTTAGAGCTGTCCAAGGTTTTTTCCGACACTGGTTGGACCTTTTCCTCCCTCCGTGGCGCTCCTCTTCCGGGCAACACTCTTCAGCTGGACGCTTGGGCCCTGGTTTATAACTGTCAAGTTTTCTAGACGCTTGGGCCCGTGGTTTATAACTGTCAAGTTTTCTAGACGCTTGGGCCCGTGGTTTATAACTGTCAAGTTTACTAGACGCTTGGGCCCGTGGTTTATAACTGTCAAGTTTGGTTTATAACTGTCAAGTTTTGGTTTATAACTGTCAAGTTTGTTCTTATTTTCCCCACTTGAAGGGCTCAGGCAACATGATCAAGGATGGATATAACTCTGTGACTTCTTTGACCTTTGTTTGTCATTTATTTGGTTGACAAATGGTTGTCTCAATAGCAGTCACAATAGCAGGTTATAAACCTGAAAGGGTATGAAAGGAAATGTTTCAACATCAACATAAATACATAGGCTATAATAATACCATAAATTATAGTTAACATTAATACATTTAGCCTATATTATCAGTTCATTCAAATAAACAATTACCAAATGCATTTTCATTAAGAACATTCATTCAGCATTTACCAATACATTTGACATTTTGTATTATTCTTATTATATATATATATATATATATACCATATAACCTATATTATATATATATATATATATATATATTTATCTATTTATTTATTATTTATTTATATATTTATCTATTTATTTATTATTTATTTATATATATACCACATATAACCTTTAATATATATATATATATATATATATATACAACATACCATATATAACCTATATTATATATATAGTATTTACTTATTTATTTATTACACCAATCAACATTGTTCTTTAAACTTAACCATGTCATGAATGTCATGCATCAAAATGTTCAAACAATATATTCAAAAACTGTTGTAATGCCAGACATTACAGGCCTACAGAAACACCATTTCCCAGGGTGCACTGGGGCCGCATGTCAAACATAGCATGCTGAGCAGAGCTAACATGCTACAAACATTTCATGTTGAGCAGAGCTAACATGCTAACACAAGCAAAGCACATGAACAGAGCTAACATGCTACAAACATTTCATGTTGAGCAGAGCTAACATGCTACAAACATTTCATGTTGAGCAGAGCTAACATGCTAACACAAGCAAAGCACATGAACAGAGCAAGCAGAGCATATATCATAAAACAAGCAGGGCACATGCACATCTAAGCAAGCAGGGAAGGTAAAAGTGAACATACCATTGGGTCATCACGTTCCTGGTTTGATTGCAGCTTAACTCATTTAGCACAATGAGCTGACTCAATGACTGACTGAATCATGGACTGAATGAGCAAGTCCTCTGGGCTGCCCCCATATATGCCAGATGGTAAACCAGTCAAGCCCTCCCATGCTGCCCACATAGATGCCTGATGTAAATTATTCTCTTTTTACCCTTAAATTTCATTTCATTTCTGGTTTACCTTGAAAATAGTTGCAAGGAGTACATTTGATCATTTAGGGGACATTTAAATTGTACCATTTGTTTTGGATAAATAATATATGTAATTTTGAGTCAATAAAATACATTTGGCTCTCTTTTCTCCTAAAGAGTTCAACAGTGTGTGTGTGTGTAGTTGAAGTATTTGCAAATTGTATTGTATCATATGTTGTGTATTGGAAATCGTGTCATATTGTACTTGTTGAAGTATATATAATCTTGCAATTCGTTATTGATGGGGGATGGAAACGGATAAGCTTGGCTTCTTCCATCTCCTTTTCAAACAGTGTACAGTTTCTGGCTGTTTTTATTTGGGGGGGGGGGGGGGGTTCCTCTTTTCCCATTTCATAAATTTTTTCAAATGTTGTTTTGCCGGACAATGGTAAATGTAGCCAAACTAACACTGTGGTTTGAAATAAAACATAATAATAATAATTCCATTCCACGTCCAGAATACTTTTCAAACTTTTATTCTTTTGCTTTATGAAACAGACACGTAATTACATACACTAATACTAATACAGTTGCGTTCTTGTAATACTATCTTGCGAATGCGTTTGCGATTGCGTTTGCGTTCTTGTAATACTATACTTTAATGATGTGCTCCGATCTCACCCCCTCTCTCCGTAAAACTGTCAACCGAGTGAAAAGGTGAATGTAATCCCATAAGAACACCCCCATTACCGCCAAACTCTCGTGAACACGCCCACCACCTAAAGTGATGATGATGATGATGATGAATCGTTTTATTTTCAGTCTTTATTTACAGATAAATCAAAAACACACATGTGTGGACTTTCAAAAGGAAAAGAAAAAAATCACAAATGTACATACCGTAAGTCCTCAAGTATAGGACGTGTCTTCTTTTTACCTCAGCTGCAAAGAGCACCAGGCCTTTATTAGAGAGAGGCTTATATAAGAGGCAGGCCTTAATTTTAAAAAATTACACTCATGGACATAATCCCTTCATTTTCAGACTTTTATTGCATTATTATTATTATTATTATTATTTTTATTTTTTAATACGTACATTGTATGTCTACATTTATTTAGACTAGCATTGGTATTTAAATATTGAGTGCAGTTGAGTAATTGTGGGATTAATGTAATTCACACACTGAAGTTGGAACTGTCTATACTAGGTTGCAGGGTCCGGGGACGGTTTAGCGTGTGGTACCTTCTCGACCTCCTCAGTCGAATCGAGTTGTTGACATGCAGGGAATAGCTTTAGCTGACGCTATCATAGCATCATGATCTGTAATGTGTCAACTGGACAACGCCAGCCTCGTCTGCCAACGCCATATAGATAGCGAATGTTAACGTTTGCAAACGAAGTCAACGTCATCCAGCTGACACCACAGATCTAGATATTATGACAACGTTAGCTAGCACTAAAGCTAAAGCTAACGCTAATGCTAACGCGAGGGAAACGTTAATGTACGGTAGTCAGTGTATAGCGGGAGGCAGCACTTGATTTGCATTGGCAAGAGTTTATCTCATTCTATATCACGGCACGAAAAATAAAATAAAAATACTTTTTTTTGCGACCTTATATTAGAGACCGGCCTGTGTTTGTCTAAATGCATCAAACCCCCGGCCATTAAAAGAGGCCCCTCCTTTATTGGAGGTCCCTCCTCTATTAGATGATTTACGGTATACAAAGTAAGCTCATACACAAAATCCAAACTCAATGACCGAAAAAAGGAATAGGCTGAAGCACATGCTTATTTTTGCCTATCCTTTACAATTCTTAAAAACTAAATATACTTTAATATGAGAAAGACAAATTTAAAATATGCTGCAAGATATAATTCTTTTTCTTTTTCTTTAAGAGAAAAAAGAAAAGAGAAAATAAATGTTTGATGTATTACTCAAAACTGTACTCCTGAATTATTTTATCCTTCAGGGCCTTTTTAAATCTCCCCTGAGAGGTACACAACTTCAACCCGTCACTAAGACTATTCCACAATTTGACTCCCAAAATTGAAACACATCTAGCTTTTACATTAGTTCTTACCTTTTTATATGTTTTAAGAATACACAACCCTCTTAAATTATACTTTCCTTCTCTTGATTGAAAGAGACATTGAATACAAGTTGGTAGGTTCTTACTCTTAGCATGAAAAATGATCTCCAAGGTTTTTATGTAAACCATATCTACACATTTTAATGTGCAGGACTTTATGAATAATCGATTTGTCGATTCAAGATAACTAGCTTTATTTATTATTCTAATAGCTCTTTTCTGTAGTTTAATAATAGGATCTATATTTGTTTTATAAACATTCCCCCAGACCTCAACACAATATGACATGTATGGCACCACAAGTGAAAAATACAATATATGCAAACATTTCTGGTTTAACAGCTCCCTTGTTTTGTACAGAATGCCAACCGATTTGGCTAATTTACCTTTGATATATTGTATGTGTGGCTTCCAACAGAGTTTGTGATCTATAATCACACCTAAGAATTTTGTTTCATATACTCTTTCAATTTCGGTTTCCATTTAAATTCAGTTTAATTTCACAGTCGGTAGGAACACCACCAAATACCATCAATTTTGTTTTGTTTTCATTAAGAGACAACTTATTCCTATCAAACAATTTCTTTAACTTTATCAATTCCCTTTCTACTGTTTTCAATTATTCTTTTATGTCCTCCCCTGAACAAAGTAAATAAGTAATATCAGTGACAGTTCAACTAACCATACGACACCATAGAAAATACTGACACTTACATTATGGCTCCTACAGGGTCTATCGGGAGAGAGATGGTCAGGATGTATCGGGGGAGAGAGAGATCGTCTGGATCTCTCGGGGGAGAGAGAGATCGTCAGGATCTCTCGGGGGAGAGAGAGATCGTCAGGATCTCTCGGGGGAGAGAGAGATCGTCAGGATCTCTCGGGGGAGAGAGAGAGATCGTCTGGATCTCTCGGGGGAGAGAGAGATCGTCAGGATCTCTCAGGGGAGAGAGAGATCGTCTGGATCTATCGGGGGGAGAGAGAGATCGTCAGGAGGGTAGGATCATTTAACTGAATAATACTTGTGTACATCATTTTGAAGTGTGTGACTAAGAATTGTGTTGTGGAAATTGTTAATTGTAAACTAGTTTCACCCAGCTGACAGAAACTGGAGGCGTGGCCATTGTGCATGGGCCTTTTTCTGCAGGTGTCATTCATCAGTAATTAGTGATAGTGATTTAAAGGCTCCACCGAGAGGGATCCACCGATCCACCTAGTGCTAAGTACACCATAGTCCTATCTTTCACTCCACTGTGCTATTCATCTACCCCCTTCAACTTCCTCCCTGCCACTCTTGACACCACAATGTGTCTCATACCTATATCCACAATCTGCTCCTTCAGAACAGATTCAACCCACACACGGCAGTTTGCTAGCAACCCGGGTAATCTTTCCTACCCTCATAAAGCCACTAATACACCTGTCACAGTATGGGGAGGCTTATGGAATTGTCAATCAGCAGTCAAGAAAGCTGACTTCATTACTGCCTACGCCCATAGTCTAAATCTGCAGCTCCTGGCTCTAACTGAGACCTGGATAACCCCCAATAACTCATCAACACCTGCAGCCTTATCTTCAAACTATAACTTCACTCACACACCTCAACCTTCCAGACGGGGTGGAGCCACCGGCCTCATGACATCTCCTTCATGGGCTACAAACTTAACACCACTCCCAGAACTGTCACTCTCCTCTCTCGAATATCATGCAGTATCTGTCTCTAATCCTTTCAATCTCACCATTGTTACACTCAATCGCCCTCCAGGTCCGCTCGATCACTTCACAGATGAGCTGGACATGCTTCTAAGCTCCTTACCGGAAGATGGTACCCCTCTCCTTCTATTGGGCGACTTCAACCTGCCTGACTCATCTCAGTCGGTCCCAGTGGTCTCCCTCCTACAGTCGTTTGACCTGACTCCCACTGCCATGCCTCCCACCCACAAAGCAGGCAACTCCTTGGATCTCATATTTTCCCATAACTCCACCATCATTAACACCATGGTAACTCCCCTCTGACCATTCCTTCATATCCTTCTCACTAACTCTCATGCTTAACCGAAAGGTCTTCACCCCAAATCAAACCGTCTCACTCAGACGCAACCTTCCCTCCCTATCCCCCTCCACCCTCTCCTCTGACATACTATCCGCTCTACCTTTGAGTGACACCTTCTCTGCTCTCCCCACAGAGATGGCAACCGCCACCCTCCTCTCAGCCCTTGCAACCTCCTTCGACAAGCTCTGTCCCCTCGTTGAGAAACCTGCCCGCCGTTCCCCACCCAGTCCATGGCTGACAGATGCAGTGAGAGAACAAAGACAGGTCCTGAGAGCGGCTGAGAGGAAGTATAGAAAGTCACGCCTCACTGCTGACATAGACACATATCACAACCTCTTGTTAACATTCTCCAAAACCATCACTAATGCCAAAGCTTCGGTAGGTGCCTAAATACCTAGTCTGGTAATTCAGAGTAATTTCAGTTAATAGAAAAGTATTTTGGACCTGTATTTCATGGTGTTTAAATAGATGGATAAATAGATAGATATTATTATTAGTACAGAAATTAAAATGTTAAGACAATTCATGTTTATTGGTAAGAATGATTTCTTTGTTGTTAGTTTGATTACGTGATATTCGGCTGATAGGCCGAGGGACTTTTAGTTTGACAGGATAACCGTGATGTCATTGATTACTGTCAGGTGCGACAGGGTGACAGAATTTGTTTAGAAAGAAAATAACGCAGATTGTACCGGCGGTCAGGCCGAGTGATGAGAGAGTGGAGCCAGACAGTTTTTTTTTTATCCACTTTTTCTCCCATTTTCTGTATTTTTCTCCCATCCCAATTTCGTATCATCCAATTCAACCCTCCCCTGTCACGAACGCTGTTTCTTGCCTCCCACAAGCCGGCTGCAATGTGGACTAAGTCATACATAGCACAAGTCCCCTCCGGTACTTGAGGTAACAGCAGTCGCATCTTTTCACCTGCGCAGCTCGATCTCTCAGTGGCGAGGAGTAACGCGTGGGAGGCTCACGCTGCCCCCGACACTTCCTGATTCTACTGCGCAGGCGCACCAACCGACCTGTAGGAGTCGCTGTCCACAACGCCCGATCCCCACCCATCAGTTTCCCACCCCCTAATACGGCCAATGTGTATTAGTATGAACGACCAGCTAAACTGAAAGCAATGTGGAGCGCTGGGCTCGAACAGGCGAGCCCAGCGTCTCTGCATTCGTGGCGAGAGCCTTGCCCACTACGCCACGTAGCCGACCGCCAGACAGTTTTTAGACCTCTCTCTCTCTCTCTTTTCCTAGAATTAACTTTATTCATCTCGCTCTACAAGTTTAGGAAACAAGAAAGTGTAAACCGAATTGGACATTAAATAGTTAATACTACGTCGTGGTCAGTGGCTTTCTTGCGTGTGGATGTGGAACGGGAGAATTCAAAGTTTAAGAGCGTCTGAAGCTTATGGCATTAACGTGTTTTGGAAACTACAGCTTCTTTCTTTCACCATAGGATCGAGGCCTCTGCCAAGAATCTTTGCAAACTGCATGCTACCATGTCCTCCCTCCTCACTCCCCCCCCCACCGCCTCCTCCCTCATCTTTCTCTGCTGACGACTACGCAATCTTCTTTGAGGAAAAAGTGGAGAACATCCGCCGCTCCTTCTCCCAACCCCCACCCATTCCAAACACGGAATCAAGAACTTCATCCTTCACTCTGTCATCTTTCTCTCCCATTACAGAAGCCGAGACCCTGACACTGGTAACGTCGAACCGTCCGACTACATGCCAGCTGGACCGGCTACCCTCCCCTGTTACGGCGGAGAAGGTAAGGTCCCAGTTGTGGAGGAATAAACAGGCAGAGATAGGTTTTGCTCGTTAACAGTGGTTCTCTTTTTAATGAAAGAACAGTACGCCTAGAGCAATACTAATAGTAACACACTGACGCAGAGCGTCTAGTAGGTAATAGGAATTACAGGAAGCACTGCAAAGTCCAATGTCCAGTGGTACCGCAGTGTACCGTGTTGGTGGGAAAGTGAAGGACCGACGACTAGAACACAGAGAGACAGGGGTTAAGTAGGTCCACATACCAAGCATACCACATGCACCACAGTGACAGCCAATCAG
Source organism: Notolepis coatsorum (assembly GCF_963971535.1). Classification (NCBI taxonomy): domain Eukaryota; kingdom Metazoa; phylum Chordata; class Actinopteri; order Aulopiformes; family Paralepididae; genus Notolepis; species Notolepis coatsorum. Next base: position 3,326,929 of record NC_140182.1, read on the forward strand.
GAAACCCAGACCATAAGTGACAGGGGGACAGTGACAGGGGAGACAAGTGACAGGTGACAGAATGGTGAGTGGTTCTCAGGCAACAGCTAGAGAACCCAGAACGTCACACTCCCCACTCCTCCAGACCATAGCACCAGACATCCTCCCATTCCTAACTGCAACCATCAACTCCTCACTCAACTCGGGGGTGGTCCCCACCTCCCTAAAACAAGCCAGAGTCACGCCGCTCATAATAAAACCAACCCTGAACCCCACCATCATAGGCAACTATCGTCCTGTCTCTCTTCTCTCCTTCCTTTCTAAAACACTTGAACGTGCTGTATCCAACCAACTTACTGCTTATCTCTTACAGAATGACCTCCTAGACCCTAATCAGTCTGGCTTCCGGACTGGCCACTCCACAGAAACAGCCCTCATTGTGGTCACAGAGGCACTTCACTTGGCAAAAGTGAAAGGCCTCTTCTCTGTCCTGATTCTCCTAGATCTATCTGCACTCTGCAGCCTTCGACACAGTCAACCACCAGATCCTCCTCGCGGCCCTCGCAGGAATGGGAGTGGCTGGCTCTGCGCTGACATGGCTGACATCATACCTCAATGACCGCTCCTACCAAGTGGCATGGAGAGGGACCCTGTCGGCCACCCGCCCCCTCCGGACGGGTGTCCCCCAGGGCTCGGTCCTAGGACCCCTTCTCTTCTCCCTCTACACTAAATCACTGGGCAACATTATCACGTCTCATGGCTTCTCGTATCATTGTTATGCTGATGATACTCAACTCTTCCTCTCCTTCCCTCCCTCAGATATCCACGTCTCTGAACGGATATCGGCCTGTCTGTCCAACAGCTCCGCCTGGATGATGTCCAACCACCTCAAACTGAACCTAAGCAAAGCAGAATTGCTCCACCTGCCGGCCAAATCCTCCCCCCTGACGACCTTTCCATCACAGTCGAGAATGCAGCTGTGACCGTGTCCCCGACCGCCAAGAACCTTGGTGTTGTCCTCGACGACCAGTTGAACTTCTCTGCTCACATCGCAGCGACAACCAGAAGGATCCGCCCCTGCCTGACAAAAGAAGCCACCCAACTCCTCGTCCAATCAACAGTCATCTCCCGCCTCGACTACTGCAACGCACTGCTCGCTGGCCTCCTGGCCACTGCCACCAACCTCTTCAACTCATTCAAAACGCAGCGGCCCGCCTGATCTCAAACCTACCGAAGTCGGCCCATGTCACCCCACTTCTTAGGGACCTGCACTGGCTCCCCATCACTGCACGAATCCGCTTCAAGGCCCTCAACCTAGCATACCGTGTGGCAAAGGGAACCGCTCCCGCCTACCTCCGGTCAATGGTCTCTAACTACACACCCTCAAGACCCCTACGCTCTGTATCTTCTAACTACACACCCTCAAGACCCCTCCGCTCTGCATCTTCTGGCCGCCTCAGACCTACTCCTATCCGAGCTCCGGGAGGGTCATCAAAGAGAAGCCGCCTATTCTCAGTCCTTGCCCCACAATGGTGGAATGAACTACCCACCCCAGTTAGGACAGCCGAATCCCGTCCAATCTTTCGCCGTCGACTAAAGACGCACTTCTTCAACCATTATCTGAAAAAATAAATAAATAAAAAATGTATAAAAAGATCTAACCCTAACTAACCTTACTGTCATGCACTTGTCCTAATAAACTAACCTACGCTGTAACGCGCAACACTTTGATGAACATTGTTACTCAGCTGATAGACTTGTGCCCTTCCTTCCTGATGACTTGTCGTACAGAACTTGTAAGTCGCTTTGGATAAAAGCGTTCAGCTAAATGACTAAATGTAAATGT
>NC_140182.1:3333753-3388753 GCF_963971535.1 Notolepis coatsorum
GGGCATAGTTGGCAAATGCCATACTTCCTATCCTCTTTTTTTTTCTCAAAGGGGTAGTGGATAACTTGTTCCTGGTAGATGGGGAAGCAGACGGAGAGTTGATACAGGGACACATAAATACAGAGTAGGGTAAAACTGCAGTGCCGCAGCCCCATACACAGGAGTTTCAAGTTCAAGTTTCTTTAATAGTTGTCATACAGAAGTACAGAATACTTTTATACAAAATGCTTCTTACTGTTGCGCTCCAGAGACTGTGCAAGACAAGATAAGTATGAAATAAAATAACATAGTAAAATTAGAAGTAAAAAAAATGAGGTCACAGTGTTCAGTTTAGACATATGTACAATGTTCGATGCAGAATAGACGTAGGAGGGGCCTGTACTGTGCGTTGGGGGCCTGTACTGTGCGGTGCACTATACTGCGCATGGGAGAAACAAAGTAACATATAATATAGGACACTAGAAACATAAAGTAGAGACTTCCGGTTTGAGATGTTCGGGTAGACGACGGCCATTGTAAAGAGCTACCGGTGGTCAAAGAACAACGAAAAAGGAAGTTAAAATATCTAAAACAAAATTAAAAAGTGACAATTCAATGATATAACAGAAAAGGAAGGATGAACACGAGAAAAAGCGACAGAAAAGCGACCCCAGAAGAGATACAAGCACCGGAGGAAAGTTATCGACGCGAGGAGGTGACGCAGGAAAATCAAGCTAGCATGACGCAAGGTGACAGAGCAGAGGTGCCCACTTGGGTAGAGGAGCTACAAGCTAGCATACAGACTAGCATCGAAGCTAACACGCAGAACATCCAGAACAACATCGACAGACTCAGAGAAGAAATAAATAAGAGACTCGAGACAATTGATGGAAAACTACAGGAACAAGAGCAAGACTTAAGGATGCTAGAAGACAGGACGGCTGAGACGGAGGAATGGAATACAGAAATACAAGGAATTCTAACGGAATTCGAACAACAAAACATGTTGAGAGAAAAGCTAACGGACTTGGAGGGGAGGTCAAGGAGAAATAATATACGAATATGGGGACTGAGAGAAGGGATAGAAGGAGACTCGAAAAGAATTAGAAATGTCAGACCTCGCCAAGATAGAGATTCAAAGGGCGCACAGGGCCCCAGCGCCGAAGCCACAGATAAACAGACCACCGAGAGCAGTTATAGTTAATTTCTTGAAATTCGAAGAGAAAGAAAACATTCTCAGAGCAGCCTGGCAGACGAAGATGGAGGTGGAGGGACAGAGGATAACCTTCGACCATGACTATTCAACAGAGGTGGCTGTAAAACGTCGGAGCTATGTTCAGATAAAAAAGACTCTGAAAGAGAAAGGAATCAGATTTCAATCACCAATGGCCACGCTGAAGGTTCATTGGAAAGAAGGCATCAAGGTGTACAACGACGTGCGGGAGGCGACGAGGGACATGAACCGGAGAGGATGGAAGGTGCCGGGAGGAGAAGAGGAGAGACCGACGCTGATGCAGAGGTTGGAGGAGGCGAGAAGATGGACCAGGGTCGAGGGACGAGGACGAGGAGAGGAGGACGGGAAGGTGAAGGAGATCTGAGTACTTATGCAATGAGAAGATGGTAAAGTACATACGAGATAATTATACCAAAAGTTATAAAAAAGGACATGGAGATTCAAGAGATATTGGGACGGACATGAAAGAACCACAGGATTAAAGGTGACACATAATACAAATAGACAGGAACATGAAAGTGACTAAGGCAGAGCTTTTCTTTTTTTTCTTTCTTTTTTTTAATATTTTGATTGGGTTTTACAGTACACAAGTCAGGTTTTCATTGCCGTCAATTATTTTTTTGTTCCTTTTCTCCACAAGTGTACACAAGTATACCCACATATCCCCTCCCCCCCTCCCCTGGAGGGAGTTTGGGTGGAAAAACATAATTAGATTCTTTATAACACCAGAAATACATGGACAATTACATGCCAACACAAAAGCCATGTTGGAGAAAATGTGGGCAAGAAGTAGCGAACCACACACACATATTCTGGGAATGTCAGAAAATAAGAAACTACTGGGAGGAGATAGGAGGGATAATAAATGAAATAGTAGGATATGAAATACCCCAGACAGGTCAAGTACTATACCTAGGGAACTTAACACAGAAAGAAATTCAGGGAGAAGACAAATATCTGATTAAGATACTATTAGTAGCAGCCAAGAAAGCTTTGACTAAACTGTGGTACAGGATAGAAGCACCGACGAAGGAACAATGGATAGAGATAATAGAGGGGATACAGGAAATGGAGAGAATCACACATATGCTGAGGCTACAAGAGGAGAAATTTGAGTCAAAATGGGAAAAGTGGGAGGAATATAGGAAGAGAAGGAACGACAGAAGAATGAAAAGGAAACAAGAAAATAAATTGAAATGTAAATAAACAATGTAAAAATAGAATGGACCGAAGAACCCATGTCACCCTTTTTTCTTTTCTCATTTTTGTCAATCTTTTATTTAATTCTTTTTTATTTTGATATTATGTCTTTATAATTTTGTATGTCAAAATTTACTGTTTATGTTGTTTATCAAAAAACTGCAAATAAAAAGTAAAATAAATAAATAAATAAAGTAACATACGGAACATGAATGAATGAATGAAAACTTTATTTAACAGATTGCAGAATGGGTACAATACAGTACGGCTCAATACATACAATTGTTAAGGGGATGCAGACCTGAGAAAGACGTTTGTCTTGTTTCCATCAGGGTCCCCCATTTTCAATTCATATAGACATATATGACATACATGACATACAGATAGTCAGTACTGCTACATCTATACATTTATGACATACCAGATTTGCAAATACAGTACTGTTTGTGATACAGAAGGAGTCAAGAAAAGGGAGTATATACATTTGACGTAGAAACTGTACATTGGAGGAGGTTGGGTGGGGGGGGTTGGGTACATTGGGATATTGACAACCATACTGGGTAATTTACATTGGAGGTGGTTGGGGGGGGGGGGGGGGGGGCCGGGGGGCACACTGTATAAACAAGTAACACTGTACATTGAGGGGGGGAGGAGACACTGTACAAACAAACACAATTGTTTGTTGTTACATAAAGTAACATACGGAAAATAGGACCTAATGTCCAAAATATTTGTGTCTTAAACTGAATATCCATTGGATTAGGAGTAACCAAATAAAGCATTCAATGCAACCAATTGTCTATAGACTAGAATTTTTATCTTAAACTGAATATCAATTGGATTACCAGCCCTGACTGTTACCCTAAGCTTAACCTCTTCTGGATGAGGGCCTAAATTTAACCCTTAGACTAGATTAGAATGACTTTACTTTGTTTCTCGCATGCGCAGTAGTGCACCACACAATACAGGCCCCCAACGCACAGTACAGGTCCCTCCTATGTATGGGGCTGCGGCACTGCAGTTTTATGCTATTGTAAATACATGTGCAGCTCTCTCACTGCCCAGGTGAGACTAATTGGGCTAACGAGCCCCCCACTCCACCATGCTCCCTCAGAGTCAGCAGACCCACCCGTTAGCAGGTATGGGGGTCATCACAACATGGTACAAGGACTAGAACTCACTCACTGTCCAGTGCACGGGGACAGCAAGACGGCAAGACACCGGTGTGTGTAGCCAGAACATGTCCGATATTATCGGCCGATATTGGCATAAAAATGTGATATCGAAAAATATAAAAAGAAAAAATATATATATATTTCTTTACATTAATTTAACCTTTATTTACCCAGGCAAGCAAGTAAGAACAAATTACTATTTTATTTATTGTCAAAAGTATGCATAATGTTGTGTTAATTCCACAATAAGAGATATGTAATGTTAATTACCTGAAATTATTCAGTTTTTGGGGGGGTTATCGGATTCGGTTGATATCTGGATCGGAAATTAAGAGTTGGAAAATATCGTTATATCGGATATCGGTAAAAAAGCCAATATCGAACATCCTATTATACAATTATTTGTTGTTACTTGTTCTATATTGTAGTGTAAGAATTGTATGTATTTTTTTTTATCTTTACTGGGAAGAACTTTAGTTTTAATGTGTTTTCTGCACCTTGCCGAGACCTACCTGTGCCGACTATTGCTGTGACAGATCACGAGGACCACAATAGAAATACGCCTCTGACTTTATTGTGTGATAATTCCTCAAACAATGCAATGCATGTGATGGTTGTGGCCCAATTGGGTTTTTCTAAATCCTGTGTGTATTTTAAGTAGGGCTGTCAGTTTATCGCGTTAATTAGATTAATTAATTACACAGCAAATTATCGCGTTATGAAAATTGACGCAAAATTAATTACAGCCGACCTATATTTACTTTAGACAAGTGGCAAATCGGTGCGCTTTTATTTTGAAATCCACGCTTGAGTTGGGCGTATTAAACTTGGCCCATTGAATGACCCGTAGCCTACTTGATCGTCACTTCACACATGCGTCGTCTATCAAACAAAACAAACACACAAAGGAATTAGCTCAGCTGGAACAAGATGTCAGCATCACCCGAGGCGATACTCCTGGGACCTATGAACGGCAAGTTCAATTTCAAAAAGAATATAGATGGGACAGTAAACAAGACCATTGTAATATGTAGCTTATGTCAAAAAGAATTTGCGTATCACCGAAGCTGCTCTAGTCTAACGTATCACATGAACGCTAAACATGTCCAGGCAAGTTGTTCGAGCAGCTCCAGTGTAGCTAACGTTAGCTCCAGAGCAACTCGCACGCTTCGTCAAACCACTCTTGGAGAATTACCGTTAGGCAAACGGTTGAGTAAATCCACCACAGACAAACTAACCAACAGCGTCGCGAAGTGGATAGCAAAATATTGTAGGCCAATAGCTATAGTGGAAGATAAGGGTTTAGCGGAGTCATTTCGAATAGCGTCGTCTGACCCAAATTACAAGCTACCCTCGAGAGCTACAGTGATGAAAAGGATCCACAACATGTATGACACAGAGAGGGAGGCGAGGGAAGAAGTGTTGGCACGGGCTGGCCCAATGGCCCTAACGGGTGATCACTGGACGTCGGTGGGCAATCATAATTATTTGGGTGTCACAGTGCACTTGATCGATACTGAGTGGAAACTGCAATCATTTGCATTAACGGTGACCAAAACTGTGGGCCGCCATTTCGCCGATGCGTGTGCTGAACAGTTCAACACCGTAATAGAGGAGTGGAATATAAAAGATAAAGTCACATCTATTGGGACTGATTCCGCCCGTAATATGATAGCAGCAGCGCGCTATATGCCGTTCCAGCACATGCCATGTGCTGCACACGTGCTGCAAAGAACCATCACAGTCTCCCTTGAGGACAGAAGCCTTGACACCACCCTGGCAAAGTGCTGCAAGATTGTAGGCCACTTCAAGCACAGCCCTGCCAGTACAGAAGAACTGCAGCAGCAGCAGACTGCCCTCGGACAAGCAAAAGAGCCCATGATACAAGATGTATCCACAAGGTGAGACTGTTTAACTACCTGTTGTATGCTTAGGGTAAATTTAGTGTGTGTGTGTGTTTATTTCTTTGTATTCTGTACAATTGCATCATGCTGCATTAACAACCCCCAGTGGGACTAATAGTTATTTTATTGAATTGGAAGGTGGAATTCGACACTGGCCATGATCTCACGGTACCTGAGGAACCAGGAGGCTGTGACTGCCACTTTGGCCCAACAGAACCACAAGCTGTCCATGCTGACCCCCACAGAGTGTGACAAACTGAAGAAGCTGGAGCTTGTACTTGAGCCCTGCAGGTAAGTGTCTCTCCCTCTCTCTCTCCCCCCATACACCCCCCTCCTCTCTCTCTCTCCCCCATACACACACCTCACACCCCACTCTCTCTCTCCCATACACACACCTCACCCCCCAATCTCCCCCATACACACACCTATCTCTCTCCCATACACACACCTCACCCCCCCCTCTCTCCCCCATACACACACCTATCTCTCCCATACACACACCTCACCCCCCTCTCTCCCCCATACACACACCTATCTCTCTCCCATACACACACCTCACCCCCCCCCTCTCTCCCCCATACACACACCTATCTCTCCCATACACACACCTCACCCCCCCCTCTCTCCCCCATACACACACATATCTCTCTCCCATACACACACCTCACCCCCCCTCTCTCCCCCATACACACACCTATCTCCCTCTCATACACACACCTTCACCTCTTTCTCTCTCGCTCTCTTGTTTCACTGCAGGTATGTGACTGAGCTCCTTGGAGGGGAAACCTACGTCTCATGCTCTGTGGTGCTCCCCGCACTCTGCCACCTAAACCGCATCATGGACCTCAACGAGGAGGATCCGGGCTACATGGTAAAGTTCAAGGCCAGCTTCACGAAGGACCTGGACGCACGCAAAGCGACCCTCAACAACAGATGGCTGAAGCTGGCTACAGCCCTCGACCCGCGATTCAAGGACTTGAAGAGCGTACCAAAGGACGAGAGGGATGAGGTGTGTGTGTGAATGAGAAGACCAGTGTTAAGTCCTTAGGCTGTCATGAAAAGTCCTATGCAACTAATTAATTGTCCCTCTTATTAGGTGTGGACCTGGCTTAAAGAGATGCTGCCAGGACCAGAAGCAGACAAAGCTGCTCCACAAGCCACAGAGGACGAGCCACCAGCGAAGAGGACCCTCCTCCTGCTGTCTTCAGACTCTGATTCAGATGAAGTCAGGGTACTGTCAGGACAATTAGACCTCTACAAAGCTGAGCCCAGCATCGGAATGAATGACTGTCCACTGGAGTGGTGGGCAGCTCACGCAAAAGCCTATGGACAGCTGTGTCCTCTTGCTCGCAAATATCTGGCTACTCCTGCTACCTCTGTGCCATGTGAGAGGCTATTTTCACTTGCAGGTCACATAGTCCAAAAGAAGAGGGCAGCCTTACTCTCAGACAATGTAAACAAGCTTGTTTGTCTTAGCAATTGGCTCAAGGAATAGATTTGTCATGCATACAGTAGACCCTGCACTAGACCCTGCACTAGACCCTGCAGTCATGCCCCAGACCCTGTAGTAGACCCTGTAGTCATGCCCCCAGAAACTGTAGTAGACCCTGTAGTCATGCCCCCAGACACTGTAGTAGACCCTGTAGTCATGCCCCCAGACACTGTAGTAGACCCTGTAGTCATGCCCCCAGACACTGTAGTAGACCATGCCCCCAGACACTGTACTAGACCCTGTAGTCATGCCCCCAGACACTGTACTAGACCCTGTAGTCATGCCCCCAGACCCTGTAGTCATGCCCCCAGACACTGTAGTAGACCATGCCCCCAGACACTGTACTAGACCCTGTAGTCATGCCCCCAGACACTGTAGTAGACCCTGTAGTCATGCCCCCAGACACTGTAGTAGACCATGCCCCCAGACACTGTACTAGACCCTGTAGTCATGCCCCCAGACCCTGTAGTCATGCCCCCAGACACTGTAGTAGACCATGCCCCCAGACACTGTACTAGACCCTGTAGTCATGCCCCCAGACACTGTAGTAGACACTGTAGTCATGCCCCCAGACACTGTAGTAGACACTGTAGTCATGCCCCCAGACACTGTAGTAGACACTGTAGTCATGCCCCCAGACACTGTAGTAGACCCTGTAGTCATGCCCCCAGACACTGTACTAGAACCTGTAGTCATGCCCCCAGACACTGTACTAGACCCTGTAGTCATGCCCCCAGACACTGTACTAGACCCTGTAGTCATGCCCCCAGACACTGTACTAGACCCTGTAGTCATGCCCCCAGACACTGTACTAGACCCTGTAGTCATGCCCCCAGACACTGTAGTAGACCCTGTAGTCATGCCCCCAGACACTGTACTAGACCCTGTAGTCATGCCCCCAGACACTGTAGTAGACACTGTACTAGACCCTGTAGTCATGCCCCCAGACACTGTAGTAGACACTGTACTAGACCCTGTAGTCATGCCCCCAGACACTGTAGTAGACACTGTACTAGACCCTGTAGTCATGCCCCCAGACACTGTAGTAGACACTGTACTAGACCCTGTAGTCATGCCCCTAGACCCTGTAGTCATGCCCCCAGACACTGTACTAGACCCTGTAGTCATGCCCCCAGACACTGTACTAGACCCTGTAGTCATGCCCCCAGACACTGTAGTAGACCCTGTAGTCATGCCCCCAGACACTGTAGTAGACACTGTACTAGACCCTGTAGTCAGTATATTAATATTTGAATAGTCATATTTGGCACTATATCGTCGAGTTGGACGTAGTCTATTAAGCTAATAATAGTCTGTTAATATATAGTGCTTCGTGCGGTGAGAATACTACCGTAGTCAGTACCCCATCGTTTCAGGCAGAGAACTGGCTGCTTATCCAGGGTGGTTGACCCCACGTGAAGCTGCACCCGAGGAGCCCCAGAGCCGACGAGCGAGTGGACCTGTATACCGGATTATTCTGCCGACGACAGCCCGCCTTCCCAGGCACGGATTATGCTTTGTATACTTTGATTATTCCATGGATAAAGACCCCCGACACTGTAGTAGACACTGTACTAGACCCTGTAGTCATGCCCCCAGACACTGTACTAGACACTGTACTAGACCCTGTAGTCATGCCCCCAGACACTAGCTTGCTGTGGGCTGTTTTGATTTTTGAGGATACTGTAGCTTAGTGTAAACTGTTATTGGCTGTATCAGCAACAAATGTTACCTTATTGAGAGGTATGTTTTCATTCATTTTATTTTATTCAATTTAATAAAATTGATTTCTAAAGCATTCTTCACTTGCAGGTCACATAGTCCAAAAGAAGAGGGCAGCCTTACACACAGACAATGTAAACAAGCTGAAGCTTGTTTGTCTTAGCAATTGGCTCAAGGAATAGATGTCATGCATACAGTAGACCCTGTAGTAAACCCTGCACTAGACCCTGATTTTTGAGGATACTGTAGCTTAGTGTAAACTGTTATTGGCTGTATCGGCAACAAATGTTACCTTATTGAGAGGTATGTTTTCATTCATTTTATTTATTTATTTATTCAATTTAATAGAATTGATTTCTAAAGCATTCTTCACTTGCAGGTCACATAGTCCAAAAGAAGAGGGCAGCCTTACACTCAGACAATGTAAACAAGCTGAGGAATAGATGTCATGCATACAGTAGACCCTGTAGTAGACCCTGCACTAGATCCTGCAGTAGACCCTGCAGTAGACCCTGATTTGAGGATACTGTAGCTTAGTGTAAACTGTTAGCTGTATCAGCAACAAATGTTACCTTATTGAGAGGTATGTTTTCATTTTATTTATTTTATTTATTTAATAAAATTGATTTCTAAAGCATTCTTCTTGGTGTATTTAATTGATCAGTCACCTGCTACAATAATGTAATGTCCTTGAATTTTAAATATTTATATGAATATGAAATATAAATATGCGATTAAAATGCGATTAATTAGATTAATTAATTACAAAACCTGTAATTAATTAGATTAAAAATTTTAATCGCCTGACAGCACTAATTTTAAGATCTGTTTTAAATCATTTCATTCATTCATTCATTCATACTGTACACTGTTTTAACAAAGGGACATCCTATGAAATAGATATTTGAGTTTGCACCACAACATTCAACACCCTTGGCCCTCAATTCAATTCCCTCCAATTCGTCTGTTATTGATTTCTCCCAGGCTCATCCACTGCAAGCACAGAGGCACATTCTTGCCGAGTGGTAAACACCGTTTAAAGACCATTCAGTGAATCTGGTCTTTGACATCCAGAGGGGTTTGACAAAGTCCACAAGTATTTTCAGCAGTGAAAACCATATCATTGCTTCTCTATGCCCATTAAGAGTAATGTTGCTTGTCTCTGAGTAAGTTTGGAGGAATCTGGTTGGTACCTGTTGTAAAACCCAGAGGTCGATGCGTCAGTGGATTGTGGTGAGATGATGGCCTCCATGTGCTCCACGACCACGAAGAACTCTCACTTACCATGTGGAGGGATCAGTGGTGTGTAATTACACGCATGCATGCACGCACGCACACACACACACGCACACATGCACAGACAGTGTTGTAGTCAAGTCACTAAGGCCCTTGTTACACACACTGTTTTTGTGCTAGTTTTAATACGTTTTTGAATACGTTTGCTGTCCCTATCTATTAGATAGAAATGCCGTTTTGGCAGGAAACATTGTGGCCCTACTGAAAACGCTAAATTGTGTTTCCGTTTTGGAATAGCGCCAAAAACTCGCCGACAACATGTTGTGTAATCTGCACGGAGCCGTTGTTGCTCAACGCCCATGCGCAGTAGATACCATCTGCGTGCCCTTCCGGTGACAACAGAGCTGTCCCAAATAGCTGCAGCTACCATGTGTTGTCAAGTTATTGTTATAAGGACCCCAGTCCAAGCTACAACAGTCTGCATTCCCTTAACAATTGTTTGTATTGAGCCGTATTGTATTGTACCCATTATGCAATATGTTAAATAAAGTTTACATCCATTCATTCTGCTAGCATTACCGAATGCATGAGCACTGCAGCTGGCTAACGTGAGCTAGCGTTAGCTATCAGACCCTGTTAGCTCAAGCTCCTCTTTCAATCTTAACAAGCATTAAACAAAATGGCCCAGTCATCTATTCACCTTTGTTTAATACACACGGCATTGTCTCTAATGTTATATCTAGCTACTGATAGCTCCCGATATCATCAGTTTGGTGCTGGCTGGTTAACGTGAGCTAGCGTTAGCTTCTAGCCACAATGCTATACTGTTATACTGGCATATTCCATTCACGTTAGCATGTAGCTAACAATGTAGCTAACAACATCGCCGATCCTTTTTGAGACTAAACTATCCGCTCTTGGTGGTCACTTGTGTTGATGTTAGTTTTGTTTCATCAACAAATGAGAGGCAGAACACAGTGAGTGCTGCATTGAGTAAATAGGCATTTAAAGATGGCGGCGCCTTGTTGACATTTTCTTTGCAGGAAGTGTATTGGCACATTCAAGTTCTGATTGGTTGAAAATTGCCTTCATGTTCGCCACCTACTGCCACCTACTGCTTTGGCAGTGTACTACATCACAGTGCTCAGGTGACAAAACGAAAGTGTGACTCGCCTACCGGCTACGTTGCGACCTGGAAAAGCGAAACTCATCTGAAAACGAAACTCAGTCTAACCGCAGCCTAAATATCAAGTCTGAGTCCAAGTCATCAAGGTTGAGTCCACTCCACTCTGGCAGTCAAAGAGCTGACGTACAAATAAAACAAGGTCTACATTAAACATAAATGACACAGCGGTCACCGTTTCAAAGGTAGATTATTTACTTTGTGACACAATAGCCAAACAAATGCACCAGCCATCAATATCGTATGCCAAATGATTAGGGCCTATCACAAAAAATTCTAAACAAAAAAAAACTATTAAATCAATGAGCAAGTCCGAGTCCTCGTCTGCACCTTCCGAGTCCAAATGTAGTCAGTGTCAGTGCTCGAGTCCAAGTCGAGTCACAAGTCCTGAATATCAGTCCAGGACTCGGACCAGTGGCGGCTGGTGAATTCTTCTCCAGGGGGGGGGGCGCTATACCAAAAATGTTGCAAACATGTACCGAGGACGTATCACATTGTCACACACACACAAACACGCGTGTGCACGCATTGGCGAAACCACACACTGAGTATAGCCTACTATCACCATTGCCATCAATCAATATATGATCAGTTAATGCAGCCACGTTTCCATTAGCGCCTACACTAACACGCACGCACGCACGCTCTCTCTCTCTCCTCCAGTCGGGAGCACTACACTAGCACTGTAATATCTTTGTGCATGCTCCCACGCGCACGCCCGTATTCCGATCAGTACAATAATAATCACAGATGTATATATTGTCATTTGAGACAAGTTACCAATTGGGTTATGCCCACCCGCGGCAAAATTAATTAGTATCCCCCTCCTCTCTCTCTCTCTCTCTCTCTCTCTCTCTCTCTCTCTCTCTCTCTCTCTCCCTCTCTCTCTCTCTCTCTCTCTCTCTCTCTCTCTCTCTCTCTCTCTCTCTCTCTCTCTCTCTCTCTCTCTCTCTCTCTCTCTCCTCTTTCTCTGTCTCTCTCTCTCTCTCTCTCTCTCTCTCTCTCTCTCTCTCTCTCTCTCTCTCTCTCTCTCTCTCTCTCTCTCTCTCTCGCTTCCAGTCGGGAGCACTAGCATATCACTGTAATATCTTTGTGCATGCTCCCACGCCCGTATTCTGATCGGTACAATAATAATCACATATTATCATTTGAAACAAGTTACCGATACATTGTCCCGTGGGTTATGGCCCCCCCGCGGCGAAATTAATTAGTATCCCCCTTCTCTATCACTCTATCTCTCTCTCTCTCACACACAGCATTAAGTACCTCGTGGAATCCCAAGCAGGCTAGCACTACACAATTTAGAAGATTGCAAAGGATCAGACCTAGTAGTATACAGTATATATACCAAGAATAACTTCAGTATGAGTACAGCATATTTTGCATATCGTTAAAAGAGGCAAGGCTGGCTTGCAAATTAAACATATGACTCACTTACCATCAGAAGAGTTGAAGGGGGCGAGAGCTGTCCACAAGCCTTAATCCACTTTAAAAAAATTTAATAAATAAAGTGTTTCATGTCCTTTACTTCAGTAACAGAAAATACGGCATTTACATGTAGCTCCTTGTTAGCCAACACTTCTTACCGAATCAGCTAGAAAACGACAGAAGCTCTTTCAATCTGAGTTTTTCTTGCAGTGTCCGTCTTTCAAATGGTGTTGCTTTGATGGATTTAACAGAATTATCCATGGTAGCTAGCTAGAAATCGAAAATGAAAATACCAGCGCCCCCTATCGGCCGGCCGCCACTGACTCGGACTCAAGTATTACAACACTGCATACAGATGTACTATACTTTTATTGCCTATATTTATGTCTTTTACTATTACCCTGCCCATACCTGTACCTCCCCTCCCCCATGCTATGTAGCCCGAATCTCCCCAAGGTAATCAATAAAGGAATATCTTATCTTATCTTACACACACACACACACACACACACACACACACACACACACACACACACACACACACACACACACACACACACACACACACACACACACACACACACACACACACACACACACACACACCCACAGCCACACACACACACACACACACACACACACACACACACACACACACACACACACACACACACACACACACACACACACACACACACACACACACACACACACACACACACACACACACACACGCACACACACACACACACACACACACACACACACACACACACACACACCCACAGCCACACACACGGCGGGGGCACCAGCTCATCCTCTTTAAACCCCCGCGCACGGTTGGCTTCCATTAAACGCCAAAGAGAGAACAACAGTGTTCTACGAGCCTAATTGAAGATGCATGAAAAGACAAGTACTTGACCCCCATCTCTTACAGCCAGACACCCTACACCTCCCCTCAGTACATTTACAGGTGAATGAAACCACATCTGGGTTCAGGCAAACTGTACGAGGAGCCCCCTTTTTTTTCTCAGCGTGATGATTTGTCTTTCAAGCGCCCCCTCCAGAAGTGAAAAGCCATCTGTATGAGGGGGGGGGGGGGGGGGCGGGGGCAACGCGGGGGCCGAGAGGTAACGTTGCTGTCTTTTTAACTGGGTGCGTTTTACGCGGGGTGCGAGCGGCAGCACCCTGGGTGACACGAGGACAGCTTTACGAGCGGGGGCCACACATGATGAGGGTCGCCCCGCGATGTTTACAGGGTTCGTCGGAGTCTTCTCTTTATTGTCACTCTGTTTTGGGGGCCTTTTACGAGATCAGTGGCGGCGCGGGGAGAGAAGGGAGGTGTGGGGATCAGGTAGACTGCCAGGTGCCTGTCGCTGGGGGATTTCTCTGGCGTCCTTGGCCGATGATGTCGACGTTTTTTTAGCAGACAAACAACTGCTCCTGTTGGGGATGTTTGTGTGTGTGGAGCGTTTTGGTTGGTTGGGATGTGTGAGAAGGAGGAGAAGGAGGAGAAGGAGAAGGAGAAGAAGAACAAGGAGAAGAAGGAGGAGAAGGAGAAGAACAAGGAGAAGAAGGAGGAGAAGAAGAACAAGAAGGAGAAGAAGACGGTTAACCCTCTGTAGTGTGGTAGTGAACGGGTTAACCTTCTGTAGTGTGGTAGTGAAATGTTAACCCTCTGTAGTGTGGCAGTGAAAGGGTTAACCTTCTGTAGTGTGGTAGTGAACGGGTTAACCTTCTGTAGTGTGGTAGTGAAAGGTTAACCTTCTGTAGTGTGGCAGTGAAAGGGTTAACCTTCTGTAGTGTGGTAGTGAAAGGTTAACCTTCTGTAGTGTGGTAGTGAAAGGTTAACCTTCTGTAGTGTGGTAGTGAAAGAGTTAACATTCTGTAGTGTGGTAGTAAAAGAGTTAACCTTATGTAGTGTGGTAGTGAAAGGTTAACCTTCTGTAGTGTGGTAGTGAAAGGGTTAACCTTCTGTAGTGTGGTAGTAAAAGGGTTAACCAACTGTAGTGTGGTAGTGAAAGGTTAACCTTCTGTAGTGTCGTAGTGAAAGAGTTAACCTTCTGTAGTGTGGTAGTGAAAGGTTAACTTTCTGTAGTGTGGTAGTAAAAGGGTTAACCATCTGTAGTGTGGTAGTGAAAGGGTTAACCTTCTGTAGTCTGGTAGTGAAAGGGTTAACCGTCTGTAGTGTGGTAGTGAAAGGTTAACCTTCTGTAGTGTGGTAGTAAAAGGGTTAACCATCTGTAGTGTGGTAGTGAAAGGTTAACCCTCTGTAGTGTGGTAGTGAAAGGGTTAGCCGTCTGTAGTGTGGTAGTGAAAGGTTAACCTTCTGTAGTGTGGTAGTGAACGGGTTAACCTTCTGTAGTGTGGTAGTGAAAGGGTTAACCTTCTGCAGTGTGGTAGTGAACGGGTTAACCTTCTGTAGTGTGGTAGTGAAAGGTTAACCGTCTGTAGTGTGGTAGTGAAAGGTTAACCTTCTTTAGTGTGGTGGTAGTGAAAGGGTTAACCTTCTGTAGTGTGGTAGTGAAAGGTTAACCTTCTGTAGTGTGGTAGTGAAAGGGTTAACCCTCTGTAGTGTGGTAGTGAAAGGTTAACATTCTGTAGTGTGGTAGTGAACGGGTTAACCTTCTGTAGTGTGGTAGTGAAAGGGTTAACCTTCTGTAGTGTGGTAGTGAAAGGGTTAACCTTCTGTAGTGTGGTAGTGAACGGGTTAACCTTCTGTAGTGTGGTAGTGAAAGGTTAACCCTCTGTAGTGTGGTAGTGAAAGGGTTAACCATCTGTAGTGTGGTTGTGAAAGGTTAACCCTCTGTAGTGTGGTAGTGAAAGGGTTAACCCTCTGTAGTGTGGTAGTGAAAGGTTAACCTTCTGTAGTGTGGTAGTGAAAGGTTAACCCTCTGTAGTGTGGTAGTGAAAGGGTTAACCCTCTGTAGTGTGGTAGTGAAAGGTTAACCTTCTGTAGTGTGGTAGTGAAAGGGTTAACCTTCTGTAGTGTGGTAGTGAAAGGTTAACCTTCTGTAGTGTGGTAGTGAAAGGTTAACCTTCTGTAGTGTGGTAGTGAAAGGTTAACCTTCTGTAGTGTGGCAGTGAAAGGGTTAACCCTCTGTAGTGTGGTAGTGAAAGGTTAACCTTCTGTAGTGTGGCAGTGAAAGGGTTAACCATCTGTAGTGTGGTAGTGAAAGGTTAACCCTCTGTAGTGTGGTAGTGAAAGGGTTAACCTTCTGTAGTGTGGTAGTGAAAGGGTTAACCTTCTGTAGTGTGGTAGTGAAAGGTTAACATTCTTTAGTGTGGTGGTAGTGAAAGGGTTAACCTTCTGTAGTGTGGTAGTGAAATGGTTAATCTTCTGTAGTGTGGTAGTGAAAGGTTTAACCTTCTGTAGTGTGGTAGTGAAGGGTTAACCTTCTGTAGTGTGGTAGTGAAAGGGTTAACCTTCTGTAGTGTGGTAGTGAAAGGTTAACCTTCTGTAGTGTGGTAGTGAAAGGTTAACCTTCTGTAGTGTGGTAGTGAAAGGGTTAACCTTCTGTAGTGTGGTAGTGAAAGGTTAGTGTGGTAGTGAAAGGTTAACCTTCTGTAGTGTGGTAGTGAAAGGTTAACCTTCTGTAGTGTGGTAGTGAAAGGTTAACCTTCTGTAGTGTGGTAGTGAAAGGGTTAACCTTCTGTAGTGTGGTAGTGAAAGGGTTAACCTTCTGTAGTGTGGTAGTGAAATGTTAACCTTCTGTAATGTGGTAGTGAAAGGGTTAACCTTCTGTAGTGTGGTAGTGAAAGGTTAACCTTCTGTAGTGTGGTAGTGAAAGGGTTAACCTTCTGTAGTGTGGTAGTGAAAGGTTAGTGTGGTAGTGAAAGGTTAACCTTCTGTAGTGTGGTAGTGAAAGGGTTAACCTTCTGTAGTGTGGTAGTGAAAGGTTAACCTTCTGTAGTGTGGTAGTGAAAGTGTAACTGAGGGGTACAATTCCCTGACTGTATTGATAAGTATGGTATCATTAAACCACTACCGCTTTATGTACTTTAACTACTGGCCACACAGTACATGATATAGATATGATGAACACTTTCCCACCATGAAACCAAGTCCACACAAATGTATAAATCGAATATTTAATATATAGCAAAGGGTATATACAACGTTCACTTAATGACATTTATGATTTGAATGCACTTGTAAGGCAAATGAGTATTCGTAGGCAAATCAACATTGAATGTCCAATCTCTGGTTACGCAGGAAGCAAGTATACAACCTGGTTCTTTAGGGAACTATAGCGATGGTACTTAAATGATTATAGCTGGATATACTAAAGGGGGTCCCGCTGGTTGTAAGTCAGTAGGGGGGGGGGGTTAGGAGAGCCGCTGGCGATATCCCATCTGGCCAACGATTTCTTGGGAGAATTCAGAGTGCTGAACACGGTGCCCAAAGAACCTTGGTCCACAGATGAATACAGTTGGGCCCTCTTGTAGACGGTAGCTGCCAGTCCACAACGAAGAGACGTGAGGCGACCTCACTTGGGTTAGAGCGCCGTCTCACCTGGACTCCTCTCGGGGGTAGTTCCAACACTTACCAGTGTTGGCTGTTATCCATGGCATAATCAAAGCACCCAAAGCAAGTAGATAATCCAAGCCGTGTAGGGCTCGCCGTCGCCCGGGTAAGGTAATCCAATGTGCAGGTCCACTCGTCCTGGCCCAGAACTCCTCGGATGAAAGCACCACACGTGGTCTGCCCAGCCTGGTTAAGACTCTAGATAACGCGAGGAAACGATGGGGGTACTGCTCACTTTATAACTCTAACCGAACGATGCACCATACATAATAGACTATTATTAACTTAATAGAAATACGTCCCACTCGACGGTATAGTGCCAAACTATGACAATTCAACTATTAATCCACACGATGTCTCAATGCCATTCTGAGGCCAAGTTGACCATACTGCACCACACGTGTATCGTGGGTGAGGCTTAACGTCTTGCCACTAGGTTGGAGGGTAAAGAACTAAGGGCTAAGGGACTAAAAGAAAGTTCTACTTTACTTGCGCCATATATATATGCGCTGTGAACAAATAGTACCATTCGTATTTCGGCAGACGTATTCCTACGCGGAACCGGGGCTAGTAACGACATGTTCGTCGGCACGATTGAACTTGAACCAAGGGGGCTTGGCTGCTGGCGCCAAGTTCTTGTCCAATGAGAGAATGAAACTATTATGGGCTGTTAGTAGACTAAAGGGATATTCAGTGTATATGTACAAGGAATATACAAGGGATATCAAACGATATACAAATACTATTAAATATATATCCATAAATAAATATATATATTCGGTTTAATCTGATCCTTCACAACAGCCGCCCCCTAATTAGTCCCACCTAATTAGCTAAGCAGAGACAGATTAACCGCACTGTCTACCACTCAAGGTCCGCTGTAAGGGTCAGTCAACTCACAAAGTCGTGGGGTCATGGTCGTCATCGATAGTGTCTGGGAGTCTGGGCAGTTCTATTAGCCTCGCCTCGGGTCGTGTGTAAGTTCGCCCTTGGACGAGCACCTCAGCTGCTCGGACCTTGCCATCGGCACCGGTGATCACTTTGCTTACGCGGCCAGCCGGCCACATAGCTCTGGGTAGTGACTGGTCGATAATCATGACGACTGTTCCTTCTGTCAAATTGTCTCTCTCTTTTACCCACTTCTGGCGGGTCTGTAGAGACGGTAGGTAGTGGAGTAGAAAGCTGTTCCAAAACTTGTCAGCTAGTACTTGACTGTACCTCCACATTCTTCGGCCGTTCGCTTCTTCAGGCCTGTACATTGTCTGGGGTAGCGCGGGGTCCAGCCGCACCATCAAGAGTGTGTTGGGGGTGACTGGGTCGACATCTGCTATATCACTGGAGACGTAGCCGAGGGGCTTGGAGTTCAATACTCCCTCGATCTCCGTGAGGACTGTCATTAGGACTTCTTCCGCTACAGTCTGGGCCCCAAGCACGGCGTACAGGGCTGTCTTTATAGAACGTACTTCTCGTTCCCAGGTTCCACCGAAGTGGGGTGCGTTCGGGGGATTAAACTGGAAGTCAATCTGGGATGGAGCGAGGTGGGTCTTAAGTTCTGGGCCCATAGCTTGGAAGCTCTCTCTCAGCTCTCTTTCTCCGCCTTTGAAGTTTGTCCCGTGATCAGACAACAATGTAGACGGTTTTCCTTTCCGTGATGTGAATCTTCGGAAGGCCATAAGGAATGAGTCTGTGCTCATGGTTGGAAGGAGTTCGATATGTATCGCTCTGGTGGTCATGCATTTGAATACAATACCCCACCGCTTCTCGGTTCCTCTTCCTTTCTTTATATACAACGGGCCAAAACAGTCCATGCCTGTGGAGTGGAATGGCTTGTCGCCGAGTCGGAGGCGACAGGGAGGTAGGTCAGCCATCCGGGGTATGCTGGGCTGCGCGCGCCACTTTCGGCAGTCTAGACAGGTTCGCTGGAAGCGTCGCACTGCTTCTCTTCCTTGAAGTATCCAATAGCGACGTCTGATCTCCGCGAAGACTCTCTCTGCTCCTGCGTGGTGCACATCCTCGTCGTATTTCTTTATGATCAGCTCTGTGACCTTGTGTCGGCTGTTCAAGACTATCGGGTACTTAACGTCATCCGGTAGATTGGGGGCCCTCCGCAGACGACCACCCACTCTGATGAGATTATGGGCGTCGATCTCGGGTGCCAGGTGGAGCAATCTGCTGTCTGATGGGACGGGCTTTCCTCCCTGTAGACAGTCTAGCTCGTCGGGGAACGAGTCTCTCTGGGCTCGTTGTAGTAGAAGAAGTTCTGCTTCTTCGTAGTCAG
Source organism: Notolepis coatsorum (assembly GCF_963971535.1). Lineage (NCBI taxonomy): Eukaryota > Metazoa > Chordata > Actinopteri > Aulopiformes > Paralepididae > Notolepis > Notolepis coatsorum. The sequence goes on from NC_140182.1 coordinate 3,353,113, forward strand.
CTGCTGAAATGTCGGCAGTGGGCTGAATCTCTGGGTGGTGCCACAGGAATGTCTTTAGCTGCGCACTCTGTAGGGTAATGCAATCATCTATGTTGGGGTCTGTGGAGGCGACTGTGCTCAGTCCACAGAACATAGGTTTCTTGTTCTCAGCCTCCTCTTTACTCGCTTCCCGTGGGGTGGGCGTAGGCCACTCTTCTTCCGGGAGCTTGAGGAACTCTGGTCCGTCACTGTAGATGTTGCGACGGGTGAGGTCATCTAGGGACATTCCCCGGGTGATGACGTCAGCTGGGTTGTGTTTGGTGTCCACATACCGCCAGCTCGCTGCTTCTGTTAACTCTTGAATCTCGGTGACTCTGACTCCCACGAAGACCTTGTATCTGCATGAATCAGACTTGATCCATGTGAGTACTGTCGTGGAATCTGACCACAAGATTGTTCTGTGCACCGGAATGGTGAGTTCACGTTGGATTAACGTGGCTAGATGCGCTCCTGCTAGGGCTGCGCAGAGCTCTAGACGCGGGATAGATTGTTGCTTTCATGGGGCTATTCTTGAGCGAGCCAGGATGAAAGCAGTGTGTATCTCTCCTCCCTTCTCTTGGGCACGCAAGTAGGCCACTGATCCATAGGCTACTTCGGAGGCGTCGCTGAAGACGTGTAGATCCATCTTGCATGTCTCTGGCCTCACTGTGGGTGGGAAGTAGCTGCGGCGTATATTGACGCCTGGGAGTGAGCGGAGTTCCGTCTCCCACTCTCTCCATGTGGAGGCAAGGGGTGCGGGTATTGGGTCGTCCCAGCCCTGGTCCTTGTCCCATAGTGCTCGTACAATCATCTTTGCCCTGGTGGTGTAAGGTAGAATACATCCCAACGGGTCATATTGTCTGGCGAGTGTTCTGTACACACTCCGTCTGGTGGTCGGTATCGCCGTCGACCTTCCCTGCTCCGTGGTCAGGGGTTTGTGTCTATAGTGGAGCGAGTCTGTTTTGAAGCGCCAGACTAGTCCTAGTGTCATTTCTTGGGCTTCTCCTGGGATGGTCGCCATCCAGGTCTCGCTGCTGGCAGCCTTGTCCGCGGGGGAGAGGCTGTGCAATACGTGCAGGTCGCTGCTGGCCCACTGCCTGAGATCAAAGCCGCCTTTGATCAGGGAGGCGCGTAGCTTGAGTAGGAGAACCTCGGCTTCTTCTTGAGTCGAAACGCTTTGTAAACAGTTGTCCACGTAGAAACTGTTCTTCACACTGTGTTGGACCTCTTCATCTGCTGCTGGGTCCTCTGCGACGTGTTTCTGTAGTGCAAATGTAGCACAGCACGGGCTGCATGTGGTTCCGAAGGGGAGGACTTCCCATTGGTAGATGGCTGGGTGCTCATCTCCGGTCCTCTCTCTCCATAGGAACCGCAGTAGGGGCTTATCCTCCTCCACTAGTCTCACCTGCAGGAACATCCCTTTGATATCCCCGCTGATAGCCACCTTGTCCTGGCGGAAGCGTAGTAGCACGCCTAGTAGAGAGGGGCCGAGTGTGGGGCCGGGCAAGAGCTCTTTATTCAGATTTTGGGATCCGATCTGGTAGCTGCAGTTAAACACAATGCGATCCTTGCCGTTGTGGTGGACCTTGTGGTGCGGCACGTACCATGATTCGGTCGTCTGATCGGCCTCTTTAATGTCAATCTTTGTCACGTGTCCCGCTGTGATTAGCTTCTCAATCTCAGCGCGGTACACACTCTCTTGAGCGGGGTCTTTGGCTAGGCGCCGCTCTGTGTTCAATAGATACCGCTCCGTAGCTTCTTTCTTTGCGTGAAAGGTGGGCATTCCCTCTCGCCTCAGGAGTGGAGTTGCGTATCTCATCACTCCGCCGACTGTGACTGTCTTTGTCCCTTGCTCGAGGAGGTTTATGGCGTAAATGTCTTCTTTAGAACGAATGTCTTTCTTTTCGTTCTTAAAGGGCATTGTCTCTAGTGTCCATAGCCTCTCGACATGCTGCAGGAGAGTGGTGTCTTCTTCTGTCACTCTGGAGTGGAGGCAGCTAGTGGCTGCTGTTCGGTTGAGAGATTTAGCGATGGGGCCTTGTAGTGTCCATCCTAGGCGGGTCTCGACTGCTGCAGGACAGCCTCTGGGTCCTGTATGGACCCGGTCTATCGGGACTATGAGGTCTGCATGGTCGGAGCCTATCAGCAGGGTCGGGGTGGCGCCGTCTATGAGCGGGATAGGTAGTTGACGCAGGTGCACATATTTATCCATCAGTTTGGCGATGGGGTAGGTGTACTGTGATAGTCCTATTTCTTGGCTGGTGAAAGCATTTGTAATCCTATACCGTCGCTCTGGCTGCCCGCTTGCTGCGATAGTGAAGGAGACATTCTCGCCTTTTATCGTCTTTAAATCTCTTCTTATTGTCCGAATCGTCATTTGGTTCTCGCTCCCCCGCAGTCCCAGCTGGGCCGCAGCGGACGCGAGCAGAAGGGTCTTCTCTGACCCGTCATCAAGGACGGCGTAAGTGTCCATGACTTTATCTTGGTAGCTCAATGTTACACGGACTACCTTTAAGAGCACTTGGGCGCCGCTGCTGCTGGCGGGGTCAATGTACATGACACTTGCCTTGGTGCTGCTCGATGGTGCAGGTGCAGGCTTTCTTCTGTTACTGTCGTGTAGGACATCTAGGTGGGCTCCGTCACACCGACTGCACCTCTTCTTTAGGCGGCACTCGGCTGCCATGTGACTGCGCGCACATCGGTAACAGCGCCTGTTGGACTTTATCCATTGACTCACTTCTTCTGCATTCATCTTGGTGAACAGGTCACATTGTGACAGCCAGTGTTCCTTCTCGCAGTACGGGCACACCATCTTCCACTTCTCTTTCCTCGAGGGGGTACTGTGGTTCTTACTGCTCGGTACTGATTCTGATTGGTGCATGACAGTCACCGATCTTCTTCCATCGTTTATTCTCCTGGGTCCCTCTCTGGAGCTTGGTGTGCTCCGCACGAACGTATCCAGTCGTAAGCAGCTGACTTCTCTCGCCAGGAAGTCGGCTAGATCGAGGAGGGATGGTTCGGGACCGTTAGGATCACGGTGGTCTCTCTGCCGCCTGAAGCGCTCTTGTCTGGCGGGTGGCAGCTTCTCTAAAATCCTCTCGACGTTAGAGTTGGCGTATAGCTCGTGCATACCCTTTTCTCGTTGCGCTCCCAGCATCCCTACCAGGGACTGCACCTTTATAGACAGGTCGTCTAATGAGCGATTGTCTGTTGCTGGGGGTAGGCGGTCAATATGCCTTATCTCTTGGATTACGTAATCCCATATACGTCCATATCTCTGGTCCAGCGCTGCTAGAGCCGCGGTGTATGGGGTCGTAGAGGTGGCATAGGCTAGCGCTATATTGTGCGCTCGGGGTACTTTCAGGTGCTTCAGTAATATTGCATACTTGTGGCGTTCATCAGCGACATCCACCATCATTGTCTCTAAGCACATCCAGAGCTCCGTGTACTGTGCTCGATTCTCATAGGTGAAGTCTGGAAACGTCGGTGTACCAATGTATGACGCCGTGGATGGCTGATACATCGGCGAGCGTTGGGGGAGAGGCCTCCTAGGCGAGTCTCCTCTTGCGCCTTTCTGTGGGCTGGTACCGGCAGGGTACCATGGCCCGCTGGTCCAGGTGCTATTCCTCGGGGCTGGTCGTGCGTCATGCTCACCCGTGAATAGAGTCGGGGGTCTGTAGCGCAGCGCCACGGGGGTATAGCCTGGGCTGTACTGGACCTCCTGGTCCGGTGGAGTACTGTGCTGTCGTCGGGCTTGGTTCTCCTCCTCTCCCTCTTCTTCTTCTATCAGGTCCTCTAGATCCTGTAGTCGTTTATTTAGCTTCTCCGCAGTGTATGCCGCTCCTTCCTTGTAGCTGGGTCTCGCTTGGACCGGTCGGGGAAGGGGGTCTGCGGGGGGTATAGGTTTGGTCTGTTGGTCAAGTTCAGGGTCGCTTGCTCGGTTAGGAGACGCTGCCCTTGACTGTTGTCTCGACGAGTTCCTTGAACCCCTGGCGGAGGGAGAGGGTGTTGCCTTGAGGATCAGCTGCTCCATTAGCTGCGCTTGTAACTTGTCGCGCTCGGCTTGTAGTCTGTCGCGCTCGCCCTGTAGTCTGTCGCGCTCGGTTTCGCGCTGGATGAGAGCGAGGTCGCGCTCTGTTTCTCTTTGGGCACCGGCAGCGGCACGCTGGGTGTCTGCTCGGTCTCTTGCCATATTCTCTTCCGTCTGAAGGCGTCTCATCTCCAGGCGTATGCGCTCTTCTTCGCTCCGTTGCTGTGTCTGGAGTCGATCGCGTTCACCCTGAAGTCGATCGCGTTCACCCTGGAGTCGATCGCGTTCGGTAGAGGCTGTCAGGCTGACGAGGAACGCCTGTGATAGCATCCTCTCCGCTTCGCTGGGGGAAGACGGTTGTAGAGGTGAGCCGCTCCTGGCTGTACTCGTTGGGGAGTCCTGGAGCTCTATCTCCTCGGCGCTCTCCTCATCTTGTTCCGTGCAGAGTTCTCTCTCTGTAGGGTTGTCTTCCTCCCGGGGCTGGTCGGGGACTACTTCTTCGGTATTGGCGGGGGGTAAAGGCATGTCAGCTCCCTCCTGGTCCCCACCGTGAGCTTGGTCAGTTACATTAGAACCCACTAGGGCCTCTGTGGTCGGGGTAACCTGGTCGTTAAGGTCAGACATAATTTTACTTTCTACTTTTACCGCGTTTACCGTTTGTCGAAGGCTAGGTAGTTGACTGACAGCGTAATCCTCTAAGTACTGAGGTGTCTGTCGTCTGCGCCGCGGGCGTTCTACGTTAGGAGGACCGTTTCGTGGAGTGTTCATCATAGGCCATTTCAATATTAATAACACTATATTAATATTACACTAGTTACCCTCCGGCTCGAAGGACCAATTGTAACTGAGGGGTACAATTCCCTGACTGTATTGATAAGTATGGTATCATTAAACCACTACCGCTTTATGTACTTTAACTACTGGCCACACAGTACATGATATAGATATGATGAACACTTTCCCACCATGAAACCAAGTCCACACAAATGTATAAATCGAATATTTAATATATAGCAAAGGGTATATACAACGTTCACTTAATGACATTTATGATTTGAATGCACTTGTAAGGCAAATGAGTATTCGTAGGCAAATCAACATTGAATGTCCAATCTCTGGTTACGCAGGAAGCAAGTATACAACCTGGTTCTTTAGGGAACTATAGCGATGGTACTTAAATGATTATAGCTGGATATACTAAAGGGGGTCCCGCTGGTTGTAAGTCAGTAGGGGGGGGGGGTTAGGAGAGCCGCTGGCGATATCCCATCTGGCCAACGATTTCTTGGGAGAATTCAGAGTGCTGAACACGGTGCCCACAGAACCTTGGTCCACAGATGAATACAGTTGGGCCCTCTTGTAGACGGTAGCTGCCGGTCCACAACGAAGAGACGTGAGGCGACCTCACTTGGGTTAGAGCGCCGTCTCACCTGGACTCCTCTCGGGGGTAGTTCCAACACTTACCAGTGTTGGCTGTTATCCATGGCATAATCAAAGCACCCAAAGCAAGTAGATAATCCAAGCCGTGTAGGGCTCGCCGTCGCCCGGGTAAGGTAATCCAATGTGCAGGTCCACTCGTCCTGGCCCAGAACTCCTCGGATGAAAGCACCACACGTGGTCTGCCCAGCCTGGTTAAGACTCTAGATAACGCGAGGAAACGATGGGGGTACTGCTCACTTTATAACTCTAACCGAACGATGCACCATACATAATAGACTATTATTAACTTAATAGAAATACGTCCCACTCGACGGTATAGTGCCAAACTATGACAATTCAACTATTAATCCACACGATGTCTCAATGCCATTCTGAGGCCAAGTTGACCATACTGCACCACACGTGTATCGTGGGTGAGGCTTAACGTCTTGCCACTAGGTTGGAGGGTAAAGAACTAAGGGCTAAGGGACTAAAAGAAAGTTCTACTTTACTTGCGCCATATATATATGCGCTGTGAACAAATAGTACCATTCGTATTTCGGCAGACGTATTCCTACGCGGAACCGGGGCTAGTAACGACATGTTCGTCGGCACGATTGAACTTGAACCAAGGGGGCTTGGCTGCTGGCGCCAAGTTCTTGTCCAATGAGAGAATGAAACTATTATGGGCTGTTAGTAGACTAAAGGGATATTCAGTGTATATGTACAAGGAATATACAAGGGATATCAAACGATATACAAATACTATTAAATATATATCCATAAATAAATATATATATTCGGTTTAATCTGATCCTTCACAACAGAAAGGGTTAACCCTCTGTAGTGTGGTAGTGAAAGGTTAACCGTCTGTAGTGTGGTAGTGAAAGGTTAACCTTCTGTAGTGTGGTAGTGAAAGGTTAACCTTCTGTAGTGTGGTAGTGAAAGGTTAACCCTCTGTAGTATGGTAGTGAAAGGTTAACCTTCTGTAGTGTGGTAGTGAAAGGGTTAAGGAAATAGACAAGAGTGAGTTTAACTGCCCAGTAGAAACAGACTCTAACACACCGGTTGACCCCTGGAAACACCACTTGGCAGGAGCTGATGTTTTTGGCCGGCCGAGTGGTGACTCCACGGTTGCATTTGGAAAACTATGTTCAGCGACTGCAGGCAAAAGTGGCCCAATGTTTTTCACAACAGTGTGAACAGAACAGATCGCAGGGAATCTGACTCCAGATCAGTTTCTTTCACAACAGTGTGAACAGAACAGATCACAAGGAATCTGGGATTCTGCATTGCAAGAAATATCCGATTTTTTCATCATGTCAGAATTCAAGCGACTTTTACATCACCCTAGATCAGGGGATCTCAAACTTTTTTTTATACCACAACCCCACACTTAATGTATCGCGTAATTTCAACATGGAATTGAGGAATATCAAAATAAAAGCACACGTTGTTGAACTTGATCATGCATATTTAATCGAAAATGTCATTGCATCACTGTTATCAATACACATTTATAAAACGAGGCATATTTAGCCAAAATATGTTGCCAGAACATAAATAAATATGTATATATATATATATATATAGATTTTTTTAATATTTTTTATTTACTTGCCAATGCGCGACCCCACTGTCACCTACCCACGACCCCCTTTGGGTCGCGACCCGTAGTTTGAGAACCACTGCTCTAGATTGACATTCTAGACTAGAGTGTCTGGTGACAGGAGTCTCTCAGTGAATACAAACACGGAAGACAGCTGTGACGGAGGTGGTCAGTGGAGGGACAGCGAGGTGTTTACCTTATAAGTGTTTACATTTACATTTAACATTTAGTCATTTAGCTGAACGCTTTTATCCAAAGCGACTTACAAGTTCTGTACAACAAGTCATCAGAAAGGGCACAACTCTATCAGCTGAGTTCATCAAACAGTGCTGAGACGTGGGTGCTGCAGTGTTGAGTGCAGAGTAGTAGAGACATATCAGTACAGTAGGAGGAGTGCATGGTAGTATAGGACAGTAAGAAGAGTAGTGTTTAAACATGTTTTATTGAAGAAGTGTGTTTTTAGTCTACGGCGAAGATTTCTCAAATTAAAGAGCTTTGGTTGTTAGGCAGGCACGCGGGAAGTGAGTCAGACTTGGGGGTGCGGCGGTCGGAGTCAGAGATAAATAATAATAATAATAACGTCATATTAAATGCATGCGCGAAGCGCATCATTCGTGATTTTCCATTCATTTGAAAGATCAATATTTTACACTACAACAGACAAACTTGAACACCAACATGTGGACAGTTCACATACGAAATGCAGCAGTTTTTTCTCTAATCACAAGACGTTTTATTGTCGATTTAGACGCAAGCGGCAACAACTAGCGTTTGGACTTTCGTTTCGCACACCGCACAGGATCTGTGTGTGTGTGTGTGTGTGTGTGTGTGTGTGTGTGTGTGTGTGTGTGTGTGTGTGTGTGTGTGTGTGTGTGTGTGTGTGTGTGTGTGTGTGTGTGTGTGTGTGTGTGTGTGTGTGTGTGTGTGTGTGTGTGTGTGTGTGTCACTGACTGTCACAACAACAATCCCTGCAGGAGCGATAATAAACACACATTACCTATTCCGAAGACGGTAGAACACCGATGGTGGTCTTGCGTTCAGGAGTGGTGGAAATAAACTCCTTCATGACAACATGAATGTCCTGCAATTCGTTCCCGCATACAACATCGCAGACAGATATATTCCTTTCCTGCGAATTGTCCCAAAAACTATTCCAGGCCGCTATTTCTTTTACCAACGGATTTCCAGTTCCGCGTTGACGCTTCCAGGCTTCCAGGTCGCGTCTATTCGAATCCCAACTGGTTCATGCGTCGGCTACACGCTTGCGGCTTCTTTAATAACACTGCATTATCGAGACAGCGCCCCTATGAGGATCTGGCAATGAATTCCAAGAGTAGGGTAAATCTGCAGTGCCGCTCGCTCTGTGACATTGAGTAGCCTCGGTATTACAATGGAATAAAGGCCAAAACAACCTTGCAGTTGCAGTTACACTCCCCGCCAGCAGGGGGTGCTGCAGCCCCTGCTGCACCCCCCCTTCCCGCAGCCTTGTTGTTAGGTGTCGATCACTTTGAAATTGTTTTATGGGTTGATGATAGTTATGCTCATTGGTTGTACTTTCATAATGTTGTTTGATGTATTTTGACGTGAACATTATTAAAGGGATGGTACAGGTTTTTTTTAGAAGCCTGTTCTGTCACTGACCATGGCCTCTCTGTGGGGAAAGAAATCGCTGCTTTGATTTCTAAGAAATGATCACCAGTAACCTGTTAGCATTTGTTAGCAACAATGCTAGTGCAACTCAATAATAAGGTATGAAACCATTTATCTCAAAATCACATACAAGTTATTTCAAAACAGTTATATTTTATATGCTTTCAATTACTAGAGCTAAAACGAGTCAGAGTAATGATTTCAGACCCCACTTGCATTGAAATGCTAACAGAAAATTGCCAATTAGTAGTAAGACATATCAGTATAGTAGGAGGAGTGCATGGTAGTATAGGACAGTAAGAAGGTTAGTGTTTTTTTTTTAAATTATTTTCTTTTTTTTATTTCAGATATTGATTGAAGACGTGTGTTTTTAGTTGATGGTGAAAGATTGGACGGGTTTCGGCTGTTACTCCTAACTGTGGCGGGAAGCTCGTTCCACCATTGTGGAGCGAGGACTGAGAATATAGGCGGCTTCTCTCCCGGAGCTCGGATAGGAGTGGGTCTGAGGCGGCCAGAAAATGCAGAGCTTGACGAGATACTTCTGTACAAGCTAAACTTTTTTTTTTACCTACTTTTTCTCCTCCTTTTTCTCGGATTTTTCTCCCATCCCAATTTCCTCTCGTGCCAATTCTCCCTCCCCTGTCTTGATTGTTGCTCGCATGTGCCCCCCACTGGGCGGTTGTAGGGAGGATAGAAGCCCATCACATGTCCCCTCCGATACATGTGGGAGGCAGCCAGTCACTTCTCTTCACCTGCCAGCACGGACTCTCATTGGCGAGGTGTAACGTGTGGGAGGCTCACACTGCCCCCGCCATTTCCTGTTTTTGCTGTGCAGGCGCCCCCAACCGACCTGTAGGAGTCGCTGTTTACAACGTCCAGACTACCACCCAGGCGCGTGCACACATAGAGCCCAAGGGGTGCTTGAGCACCTGCCTTTTTGAGCCTCATAAAAAAAGTGCCCTTTTTGAAAAAAGTTTTAAATAAAAAAATTCGTTATGCATATAGACTGCCCTTCCAACTGAAAATGTCAGGATAGAATAAAAATATTAGGTAAAGAGAGAGAGATGCCCCATATTCCATTGCAGTTTGCACGGCCTCCTCAGCGTGCCTCTCCGTGGACCTATATGTTTTATGCATAGCGTGGGTGGTGATGAAGATGATGATGATAGAAACCGCTGTGGTGCATACAGTTGAATGCTGGTATTATACTCACTGAGGGACACGAAGAAGTCAAGTCAGATGGGATTTGGGAATCTCAAATACAAATCGGGATTGGAATAAAAAATGCATTTATATTAAACAATACAGAATATACAGCACTTCTTGGGGTCTGTAGGGTAAGCACTTATTCCCTCCCCCCTGAACATTTATGGAGATGTATGGGCCTTTTAAGTCAGTGATAAAAGTGTCTTTCAAGGATAAGTGAGCTCCTGCACTGATTATTATAGTTCAATATTCAATATTTGATCACCAAAACCCCCCAAAAAGCATAAAAAGGGGGCCCCCCCCGCGCCCGAAAAGGGCCCTTAAAAATCGGGCTTGTGCGCTACGCGCGCTCGGTTAAAACACACACAGGTATAGTGCCCTTTTCAGCCTTTGAGCACCTGCCCCTCTAAAGTCCTGTGCACGTCCCTGAGTGGGTGTGTATCTGTTAGTGGCTTCATGTGATGGAAATTAGTCAGAAGGATTACGACAAACATCTGTATCTCCAGTATGCACCCTCCCAAGTGATGATGTTTGGAGGGCGTGGAGGAGATGTATTATAGGAGACGAGTGTCAGCTTCCTCATGGTTGCATTGATCCATTGGTGGACTGTTTCCAACATGGTGGACTTGATCACCTGCAGTGATGTAGACATCCTTGTCATCTGGGAACTGTCCATCTGTTAACAACTTATTTGACAGGAATGAGAAAATGTCTTGTTACACCTGGCGCAACTAACTCCTCGTCAACAGAAATATCTCTACTTGACATGTATTGTGTCTAGCACAATAAAAGCTTTCTCATAGAGCTCTGCATGATGTTTGAATTGCTGCATTCTCAGCTTATTTGCTGTCTTCTTCTGTGTTTTCTTCTCATGGAATGTTACATCCCAATGTATATATTCCCCAGTGTGTGTCTCCATGTGTGTGTGTTCTCCATTTTGTTTGTTTCCTCCCTCCAGCCATTGTTCCCTTCACCATTGGTCAATTCTTCCATTATTGCAATACAGCACCGATTGGTGGATGGCTTCAGACTCCAACACTCAATCCACACCACCCAATCATGGATCACCCCACACCTGTTAAAACATGGCTTCTCACTTCAGTCTTTCTCTCTCTCTGGCATGAGGCTAGGCATGTTGTGTTTTTGGTAAACCTGTAACTTTGACAGTATTGCATTTCGTTTATTGCTTTTGGTGCTTAGTAGTAATTTCCTTGTGTGTGTATGGCCACAGAGAGAGCATTGTTAGCCATAGTTTGTTTTTGTATATATTCTGCTTTTGTTTCTGTATAATTAATGTGTTTTTCTCTCTTTCTCAGGAAGCACAGATGGGGTGAGCTGCCATTTCCTTTGGACATTGTTTTCTCCTGTTTTGGTTAGGTAAGAGTAGTTTAGGTAATGTAATCTCTTTTACCATAGATTAGATTGTGTTTATTTGGAGTATAGTGGTTTGTTTGTTGTTTTGGCCTGGGCTCACCCCTGAGCTACATGTGCTTCCTTTGCCTCTATTCAATAAATATCATTGTTGTTTACAAACCTGGTCCATCTTTTCTGTCAACCAACTGTTATGTTACAGCCCTTTACCCTTAGACTCACAGGGGTCGTAACATAAATGGGGGCTCGTCCGGGATTTTGTAACCCGTGTTCAATTGTTGGTTGATGGATTTGGTGAACTGTGTTTGTTTACACTTGTATAGTTATTAATTACTTTGTGTAAAAATGGCATTTGTGTAAGAAAAAATAATGGCAGTTAGTACTTTTGATCTGGGGAAATTCTTGAGCAATCCTACTTGGGAAGCGCTAGATAGCTGCCGCAAGGCAGACTTAGTGGAGATTGCCACACATTTTCAACTCTCGGTTCAACAAAAGCATCTTAAGCAGGATATCAGGTGTCTTGTGGTAGATAAGCTGTTGGAGCAGGGGACGCTTGTTTTACCTGCGGTCTCTGATGAACATGCAAGTCCTCCTGGTGAACTTACAGAAGCACCGCCTTCTGAGGAGCAAGCCCATGGTGCTGAAAAGGCAGGTGTGAACGTCACATTGCCACATTTTCACTTGACCTCTCCTGTGTCAACTGGGTCTCGAGAAGGGGCCCAGGTCAAGGTTAGAATAGCCCGTCTCCAGATGGAGGCTCAGGAGAAGGCACAAGCACGTGAGGCGGAGTATCGGCTTCGTAAAATGGAGCTTGAGGCGGAAAATGAAAGGGCTATTAACATCCGTAGGTTGGAGCTTGAGGTGGAAAAAGAGCTCAGACTGCGGGAGTTGGAGCTGGGAGACCAAAGGAGTGGATCCAACTCTGCTACACCGACTCCTCCACAAGGCCCGGGTATGTCCTCCTCCACAGCTTATTCATCACACACTTTTGATATAAGTAAACACATTGCTTTGGTGCCTCCGTTCCGAGAGACAGAAGTTGATACTTATTTTAATGTGTTTGAGCGTATTGCTGCTTCATTGCGCTGGCCAAGAGAGGTCTGGCCTTTGTTGCTTCAATGCAAATTGACTGGTAAAGCCCAAGAGGTTTGTTCAACACTTTCCCTAGAAGATAGTCTATTGTATGATACTGTGAAGGCTGCCATCCTTCGTGCATATGAGCTTGTGCCCGAAGCTTATAGGCAGAGGTTTCGCAGTCACAAGAGAGCTGTCAACCAGACCTTTGTAGAGTTTGCTAGAGAGAAGGGAACTCTCTTTGATAAATGGTGTGCAGCAAGCAAGGCCTCAGATCTTAACTCTCTCAGAGAACTCATTCTATTAGAAGAGTTTAAGAATCGTTTGCCAGAGCGTATTGTAATTTACCTGAGTGAGCAGAAAGTGTCCACTCTGCAGCAAGCTGCTGTATTAGCTGATGAGTTTGCGCTAACCCATAAAACTGTGTTTGTAGATAGGCGTGACTCGTTTCTCCCCCATGATTTCTCTCAGAGACCTTCTGTCCCCAACCATTCAGAATTCACACACCCCCGACCAAAAATGTCACCTCCACGCTCAAAAGAGGAGCGGACATGTTACTACTGTCATAAATCTGGTCATGTTATTTCTGACTGTTTAACATTGAAACGTAAGCAGCAACCGTCCTCTCAGAACTTTAGACAACCCAAAGGGGTTGGTCTGATTAAAATGGCACCTGATTCCGATCAACAGATGCACAATGATCAGGATGTTCTCGATCCTTGTTTCAGGCCATTTACTTCCAAGGGTTTAGTTTCCTTGACAGGGGATCCAAAAGATCAGTGTACAGTTCAGATCTTACGAGATACTGGAGCCTCACAATCCTTTATCCTCTCTGATGTACTACCTCTGTCTGAGAAATCTTCCTGTGGTTCTAGTGTCCTGGTTCAAGGTATTGAGATGGGTTTCGTGCCAGCCCCGTTACACTGTATTCATGTACAATCTGATTTGGTCACTGGTTTCTTTAAAATAGGGGTGAGACCTTCCTTGCCAGTTAAAGGCATTTCCTTTATCATGGGAAATGATTTAGCTGGAGGACAAGTGAACGCTGTGCTGGAAGTGTTGGATCACCCAGACACAGATTCTCTGCCTGATGACTTGTCACAGAACTTCCCTGAAGTTTTTTCTGCAAGTGTTGTCACTCGGGCTCAATTGAAAAAGAGAGGTGATGAAATTAATTTGTCTGACTCTGTTTTTGCTTCAGCTTTTGTCAGGGAGGAGTTGCTGGCTCCAACTTCTGATACCGCTGACAAACCACCGACTCATAGTAAGGTACCCCCACAGACAACTGTAACTAGTTCTGACGCATTGAAGTTACCCGTTACTCGTGAAATGCTAATTACTGCCCAGAAGGCTGACCCTTCTCTTGCAAAATGTTTCTCTTCTCTTGAAACAGAACAGAGGAGAGAGTTGCATTCTTATTTTGTGGATGAAGGAGTTTTGATGCGTACATGGAGGTCCCATGGTACTAGACTGGCAGAGCATGCACAATCGGAGATAGGGCTACCAGATCAGGTACCAGACTGGAGCACTGTTTATCAGATTGTTGTCCCTGCAGTTTATCGTCAGCATGTACTGTTCTTGGCCCATGACCACCCTTGGTCTGGACACTTGGGAGTCACTAAAACATACAACAGAATACTTCAACATTTCTTTTGGCCCGGTTTGAAGTCCGATGTAGCACAGTACTGTCGTACCTGTAGTACTTGTCAGATCACCGGAAAGCCAAACCAGGTAATTCCACCTGCTCCCCTCTGTCCTATACCAGCGGTCGGTGAACCATTTGAACATGTCATAGTTGACTGTGTTGGTCCGTTGCCAAGGACCAAAGCCGGCAATCAGTTTTTGTTGACAATAATGTGTACCGCCACCCGTTTCCCTGAGGCTATCCCTCTTCGCAGAATTACAGCGCCTGTAATAGTTAAGGCTTTGACGAAGTTCTTCTCCACGTTTGGACTGCCTAAGGTAGTACAAACGGACCAAGGCACCAACTTCCTGTCTAGGTTATTTGAGCAAGTGTTACAGTCCCTGGGTATCCGACATATAGTGTCCAGTGCCTACCACCCTGAAACTCAGGGGGCTCTAGAACGTTGGCATCAGACCTTAAAGTCCATGCTGCGTAAATATTGCTTAGACACAGAGAAATATTGGGATGAGGGTGTCCCCCTTGTTCTATTTGCTGCGCGAGAGACCATACAGGAGTCTCTTGGTTTCAGTCCTGCTGAGCTCGTTTTTGGGCACACTGTTAGAGGGCCTCTGAAAGTTCTTAAAGAACGGTTCATGTCAAAGGGTGCCAGCACACCCACTAATGTTCTAGATTTTGTTAGCCAGTTTCGAGAGCGACTGCATCAGGCGTGCTCTCTCGCAAAAGAAGCGCTCTCTTCTTCCCAGAGAACTATGAAACGGCACTATGACGAGAAAGCTGTTTCTCGATCTTTCCAGCCAGGTGATAAGGTTCTAGTCCTGTTACCTATCCTTGGTTCTGCTCTTTCCGCTCGTTTTTCCGGACCGTATGCAATAGACAAGAAGATAAGTGATACAGACTATGTGGTTCGCACCCCTGATCGTAAACGTCACTCTCGTGTTTGCCACATCAATATGCTTAAACCATATTTTTCCAGAGATAGTGTGCAGGTGAAGACCTCAGACCAGACAGCCGGACTGGCCGTCTCTGCTGTTGCCTCAACTCCAATAGTTCCGGACTCTCCTGACGTTAGTGGTGAGGATGTAGATGGCTTGGAGTTGCGCAATGCAGCCCATCAGGGTGCTAGATTGTCCAACACTGAGATGTTATTGAACCTGCCCACTCACTTAGCACACTTACCTGAGGAGCAGCGAGAGGACATCACAAATTTGATTCAGGCCTACATGGCTCTGTTTGGTGATGTTCCCTCCTGTACTTCTGTATTGGCCCATGATATTAAAGTTAACAATGCTGTGCCTATCAAGCAACATGCATACCGTGTTAACATCACCAAGAGGGCCATGATGCAACAGGAGGTTGACTATTTGTTAAAACATGGTTTAGCCAAGCCAAGTTGCAGTCCCTGGAGTTCACCTTGCTTGTTAGCTCCCAAATCGGATGGAACTCCTAGATTTTGTACTGATTTCCGAAAGGTAAATGCTGTCACCGTGCCTGATTCCTTCCCACTGCCCCGCATGGAAGATTGTATTGACAACCTTGGATCTGCCACCTATGTTAGCAAACTAGATTTGTTAAAGGGTTACTGGCAGGTCCCTTTGACCCCCCGTGCCTCGGAAATCTCGGCGTTTGTTACTCCTGACAATTTTTTACAATATACTGTAATGCCTTTTGGAATGCGTAATGCCCCGGCCACTTTCCAGCGACTGGTGACCCTAGTCCTGGCTGGTGTTCCAAATTGTAATGCCTATCTCGATGACCTGGTTGTCTATTCGACCAACTAGCGTGACCACATGACAACCTTGCAAACTGTCTTTGACCGCTTAGCTGGAGCCTCCCTGACCCTTAACCTTGCCAAGTGTGAGTTCGGCAAGGCTACGGTTACCTATCTTGGTAAGCAGGTAGGACAAGGCCAAGTGCGTCCGGTGGATGCAAAAATATCTGCAATCACAACTTTTCCAGTGCCTACTACTAGGCGGGAATTGCGTAGATTCCTTGGGATGGCTGGGTATTACCGTAGTTTTTGCCGGAACTTTTCTTCTGTCGTCACTTCTCTCACTAGCCTGTGTAGCCCGTCCAAACCATTCATTTGGACAGCTGGTTGTCAAGAAGATCATGATGGTGTCAGTCACCCGGTTTGTTATTTCTCCCGGAAATTTAACAAACATCAACTAAACTATTCCACTATTGAAAAGGAGACTTTGGCTATGTTGTATGCGTTTGTAAAGCATAGGAAGGGGTCTGAGAATGTGTTGGCGGATGCTCTATCTCGGAGTTAAATCTCTCGTGCTGTCGACTTGTTCTATTTTGCTGTCGACTCGTTCTACTGTATATTGCTGTCGACTTGATCTATTTTTGCTGTCTACTCGGTCTATGTTGCTGTGGACTCGTTTTATGTTGCTGCTAGTTTTTTCATAGCTCTTTGTTTTGGAGTGCATGTTATCTCGGGGATGTTATCTCGTTGTTAAAGAAAAAAAAAAAACATGTTTAGTTGGAAGTTTATGTAGGCATGTTTTTTGTCTTATCTATGGGGGTGTTACATCCCAATGTATATATTCCCCAGTGTGTGTCTCCATGTGTGTGTGTTCTCCATTTTGTTTGTTTCCTCCCTCCAGCCATTGTTCCCTTCACCATTGGTCAATTCTTCCATTATTGCAATACAGCACCGATTGGTGGATGGCTTCAGACTCCAACACTCAATCCACACCACCCAATCATGGATCACCCCACACCTGTTAAAACATGGCTTCTCACTTCAGTCTTTCTCTCTCTCTGGCATGAGGCTAGGCATGTTGTGTTTTTGGTAAACCTGTAACTTTGACAGTATTGCATTTCGTTTATTGCTTTTGGTGCTTAGTAGTAATTTCCTTGTGTGTGTATGGCCACAGAGAGAGCATTGTTAGCCATAGTTTGTTTTTGTATATATTCTGCTTTTGTTTCTGTATAATTAATGTGTTTTTCTCTCTTTCTCAGGAAGCACAGATGGGGTGAGCTGCCATTTCCTTTGGACATTGTTTTCTCCTGTTTTGGTTAGGTAAGAGTCATTTAGGTAATGTAATCTCTTTTACCATAGATTAGATTGTGTTTATTTGGAGTATAGTGGTGTTTGTTTGTTGTTTTGGCCTGGGCTCACCCCTGAGCTACATGTGCTTCCTTTGCCTCTATTCAATAAATATCATTGTTGTTTACAAACCTGGTCCATCTTTTCTGTCAACCAACTGTTATGTTACAGCCCTTTACCCTTAGACTCACAGGGGTCGTAACATGGAACAACAGTAAGCTTGATCGGTGCTGTCAGAAGTCTGTCATTTGATTCAAGCACTCTTCCTGAAATTGTTGTACTGCTCTTGTCCCGTAGACTCGAGTTGATGGACAGATACGGCAGCAGCCGCAGACTCACACACCTTATTGTCTAATGTAACCAGGTCTTTACTGCCCTCCTCAAAGGGATTCCCATTGCTCAGCAACACCTCCATCAGGTCTTTGGCATGGCGTTGACATTGGTGCTGAGATGCAGATCCTTTCTTGTGATGAGGACGTTCTTCACAATCATCGTTTGTGTTGAAGGCAGAGGTTCTGTGTAGATTGATTGATTGATTGAAAAGTTTATTAACAGATTGCAGAATGGGTACAGTACAGTACAGCTCAATACATACAATTGTTAAGGGGATGCAGACCAGAGAAAGACTTTCGTCTTGTTTACATCAGGGTCCCCCATTTTCAATTCATCATAACATATATGACATACATGACATACAGATAGACAGTACTGCTACATCTATACATTTATGACATATCAGATTTGCAAATACAGTACTGTTTGTGATACAAAAGTGTCCAGAAAAGGAGTGTATATACATTTGGCATAGAAACTGTACATTGGAGGAGGTTGGTTGGGTGGGGTGGGGTTGGGTGGGTTGGGTGAGGGCTGTACATTGGAGGTGGGGGGGGGGGGGGGGGGGGTTGGGAAGGGGACACACACACATTTTACACTGTACATTGGAATATTGACAAAGCCTTACTTGGTCATTTACTGTACAACTAGGTTAGGACATTTGTAGGGGCCAGTTTCGAATTGCAGTCTCACGTAGGTGTTTTTTGAGAGTGTTTTTGAAGGTGGGTAGTGATTCACATTCCTTTACAGCTTTAGGCAGGGCGTTCCACAATGATGTGGCATAATTGCGAAACGTGTTTAGTCCCTTGTTTGATCCGAATCTGGGTTTTACATGATTTGTGGAGCTCCCTCTGGTGTTGTGATCGTGGTATTCACTGACCTTTGGGAAGTATTTTGACATGTACATGGGTACCTTGGTCGCGTAGTGTATCTTGTAGACCAGGCCCATTGCAAGTTGCTGTACTCTGTCGTCTACTCTAAGCCATCCTAGGTTGTCAAAGTGGGCAGGGGTGAGGTGGGTTCTAGGAGTCAGGTCAAGTAGTAGTCTGACTAGCTTGTTTTGAGATGTTTGTAATTTGTTTTTTAGTGCCTTTGAGGTGCTTTGGTACCATGAGGTGCAAGCATAGTCGTAGTACCCTTGAATGAGTGCTCCTGCTAGTGTCTTCAGGGTATTCTTGTTTACCAGAGAGGAGATCCGGTACAAGAATCGCGTTCGTTGGTTGACTTTTTTTTATTACATTGGATGCCATTTTGTCACAGGAAAGATTAGCCTCTAGGATGGAACCCAGGTAGGTAATTTCATCTTTCCTTGTGATAATATTGTCACCCACTGTAACCGAGAAGCCGTCGGTCTTGCTGAGTTTGTTATTTGAACCGAAGAGAATGGACTCTGTTTTGCCCATGTGTAATGATAGTTTGTTGTCGGCGAGCCATATGCAGATTTTGCCTAGTTCCGAGCTGAGGGCTTTTTCAACCTGTAACTTGTTCTTGTCAGAGACCAGCAGGGCTGAGTCGTCCGCAAACAGGAACAAGTTGCAGTCACAAGCTGACGACATGTCATTTGCATAAATTAGGAATAGTAGCGGTCCTAGTATGCTTCCTTGTGGAACACCACAGCTCACTGTGAGGGGGGGGGGATAGTGTACCGTTTACTTCCACCATCTGTTCCCTCCCCTCCAGGTAGGATTGTATCCAGCTCACTGATAAACTATCAAAACCAATTGCTTTTAGCTTGTCAATCAGAATGGTGTGATTGACAGTGTCGAAGGCCTTTTGTAGGTCCAGCATGACCATGCCGCAGTATTTGCCCGCGTCCACCTCTTGTTTGATGTGGTCGTTCAAGTAGAGAAGGCATGTGTCAGTGGAGTGGGATGTTCTGAAGCCAGATTGGAATTCGTAGATTAGATTTTTTTCCGCAAGGTACTTTTCGATCTGTTCGTATACTATTTTTTCCATGACTTTCGAGATGGATGTAAGGATAGAAACAGGGCGGTAGTTACCCGGGTCTAATTTGCTGCCCTTTTTGTGCAGGGGTGTTACTCTCGCAATTTTGAAGTCCTTGGGGACGTGTCCCTGTTTTATGGAGAGGTTTATTATGTGTGTGATGACTGGGGTGATGGCTGCTGCTGAGTCTCTGAGGAATTTGGAGGGGATGTTGTCCTGGCCAGTGGCCTTGTTTGGTTGGAGGGCGCTCAGTTTTTTGAGTACCTCATCTGTAGTTACTATTTCCAGTTTGAAGTCGTCTTTGTGGACGCCTAGGTTCTTGTAGTATGCTACTATGTGTTCTACCCCATACTGCCCTGAGTGGGAGGGTAGTTTGTTTACCAGTGTTGTGGCTATGTTTGTGAAGAAAGTGTTTAAGTAATTGGCTACATCCAGCTTGTCTGTGATGAGCGTGTTGTCCGTCTTTATGTTTATGTTTGAGAACCTGGTTTTGAGTTTTTTACTGCAGCCTAGTTGATTGTTGAGTAATTTCCAAAGTTCACGTGGTTTATTTTTGTTTTCCTCGGTTTTGTCATTGATGACATTTTTTTTAGCAGTTTTGATCATGGAGTTTACATCATTTCTTAGTCTGTTTCTTTCTAGTTTGAGTTCAGTCACGTGGTCTTGGAGTTCACTGCTCGTGCTTTTGGTAAGCTTTGACTGACTGTAGGATTGTTAGTAACTGTCTAACTGCATATATAACTGTTTACACTAGTAACTGTCTACCTGCATATATAACTGTGTCCACTAGAGGGCGCTCTAGGCGGAGCCACTCAGGTACACCACCATGTGGCGAGTATAAATGTAGATGTCTCCTCCCATTCTTTCTCTTCCCCCTAGTCTCTCAGTAAGAGAAGATCTGTATAGTAACTGCTCTGCCATGTGAATAATAAACCACGCCGATTAAAGGCTCAAGATAGAAACCATGCCTCTTGACCACATTATTGTCGCCCCATAGCCGAATTCTGTTAACAGTTTGTTCTTCACAATCAACTGTTGTTTACAGTTCTCATATCTAACTCTAGTTCTCCACATATTTATTGTCTCATTGTGTGAAATATCATATAAGATATGCTCCAATCATGTTTATTTTATTTTTATTCAATTACTCATTCATGAAAACCTAGGTACAGGCACCAACATCACCGTTCTAGGTTCAATAGAATAAAAGTTATGAAGCGTAATTCAAAATAAATACAGAAATTGCAGCCATCTTTGATTTTTGCCATACCAGAATATTCAAAACATC
Organism: Notolepis coatsorum; assembly: GCF_963971535.1. Taxonomy (NCBI): domain Eukaryota; kingdom Metazoa; phylum Chordata; class Actinopteri; order Aulopiformes; family Paralepididae; genus Notolepis; species Notolepis coatsorum. The sequence continues at coordinate 3,373,752 of NC_140182.1, forward strand.
AATATTTGAACTCCAGTTGATTCCTCACACAGTATTAACTTAGGGGGCGCCCCAGTGGCGAACCACATAGCGCGCCCAGCCGCGACACGGCCGACCCGGGTTCGATTCCCGAGCCCGTCGTTATTTGCCGAATGTCTTGCCCCCACTCTGTCTCCCATTCCTCCTCTGTCTCTCTCTACTGGACTGCCCAGTAGAAATAAAGCGATGAAACGCCAAAAAAATAAATCTTTACACAGTATTAACTTAAAATAGCAATACAAATTATATTACACAGCAATTGTGTGAACATTAAGATGTTTTTAAAGAATTCATGATTTCGATTGTGGCCATTTTGGATACATTTTTATTAAATTCAACTGGTTTCTTGACACTCAAGCCCAAATTGTTCTATAGATCCTTATCTTCAAATTAGAAGTGAAAACTAAACTTTCGCATACATTTTAAATGACTGAGTGTCCAGGCACCCCACTATCAGAAAAGTGTGTGGTTTTCTGGTCAGCAGGAGATGTGCATCTCTGGCAGCTTATGGTCAGTGGCATTGTTCGTCAAATAGTGTTGAACTTGAGTGTTACACCCTGAGTGCATAGTATAATAGACATATTAGCATGGTAGGTAGTAGTATACGGATAGTAACATAGTACATAGTAGTAAGGTACTAGTAAAAGACAGTTATTTATTATTATATTGTAGAAATCGTCGGAATAGAGAAACGCACAATTTCTATCAGTTGACAACATAAAGCTGTGTGTAATTTATTTAGCACAAGTGACAGCTGTCAGAACTATGCCGTGCTAGCTTCTGACAGCTCGTAGTAATCAAACATTTATCAATGAAACCCCACACAGGGCGTCTCCTCTCAGCCCAACCCCAAAACCAACCTCCTTAAAGTGACAGTGCCCCATCAACACATCAAAACAATACCATGGGGAATTATGTCTCTATAGAACCCACTACAATATAAATATTATATTTATTAAGGTTATTTATTGATTTGCATTTCAGATATTGATTGAAGAGGTGTGTTTCTATATGGGTGACATGTCCCCATACACAGGGCATACGAGGGCATTCGCATGCAGTCTCCACCCAATCCAATTCCTATATGGGAGATTTCCGACGACCTGTTAAGACGGCACTCTCTTACGTTAAGACAGCACTCTCTTACGCCACCATCGCCAAAACACCAAAAGAGCATCAAATCACTGACCTCTAGGACCATCATTCAGGTCATAGTACCAGTTAGATTAGATTACATTGAAATGTATTGTCATCATACAGCATAAGTACATTACAATGAAAATAAGGGTAGCATCCAACCCCGCTGCAAATGTAACAGTAGTGCAATAGTAATATTAATATAGTGATTAAGCTGGGTATAAGATATATACATTTGTTCTACTGAGTATAATGCTAATCACATTTTAAATGTTTAAAAAATGTTCTTATGTACCTCAGTTGCTATTGCATGCACATATTTGTGTTTTATTACACGTATATGTAAGTTAAGTACATACCAACTATTCGCCTGTTTTATTCTCCACCCATCCATAGCAACACTATTATCACCAACATCCAAGAAGGGGGATCCCCCCTTGAACGGCCCTTCTAAGGTTTCTCTCCTCCACATCGCCTGTGGTGCTTTTTTCCTATTGCTAGGTTTTTCCTTACCTTCGCTGGGGTATGTCTGGGAGTGTTGCATTTATTTATTTTACATTTATTTTGGATTTCATGGTGGGTTTTTTGTTCTTGATTTATTGGGATGTTTCTTCTTGAATAGTTTAAAGAAGACTTGTCCGGCCCATGGGGACATTAACTTGTGATTTCGGGCTTTACAAATCAATTTGATTTGATTTCATATGCATTTATATGTCCAGTGATACAGGTATAAAGACACTATGGTCAGGCACTCTACTACTGGCCCCTGAGCAGCTAACCCTGGAGCGGTTAAAGCTGAGTTGCCTTGCTCAAGGGCACAGCTAGCAGGCACGTGCACACATAGAGCCCAACGGGTTCACAAGCACCTGCCCTTTTGTGCCTCATAAAAAAGTGCCCTTTTTATGCCAATTATTTTTACCATATTTTCTTTTTTACCTCCATATAGAGAGAGTGATCTGCAATCTACTTGGGTTGGGGGTGCAATTCCTGTAGGAAAGCCCTGTTAATAAGACTACTTTGTTCTGTAATAGCCCTTTAATATGTTGTTGTTGACAGGAAAGGGTAATTGATTTATGCCAGTGTAATCGTTCAGCGTGATGTGCTCCAGCTAGTGTCGCACTCTAGTCTTCTCATAACGTTACTGGCCCTTTAAGAGTTTCTCCTTCTAACGTGCGCAAGCTGGTCTCTGTGCTGCTGTCTGATGGTGCGGCAGTAGTAACATCTGTCCCTTTGAGGAACGTGTGCGTAAATGACACGTGAGTACAGTACTTATGTTTAGTTCCTGCCTAATTCATTCATTCAGCTTACTCTACACTTACAGTATGTCCACATTGATCTATTTCTGTTGACCACATTGAATGACCACATGTGGTTGAATGACCACATCAAACAAGAGGTGGACGCAGGCAAATACTGCGGCATGGTCATGCTGGACCTACAAAAGGCCTTCGACACTGTCAATCACTCCATTCTGATTGACAAGCTAAAAGCAATTGGTTTTGATAGTCTATCAGTGAGCTGGATGCAATCCTACCTGGAGGGGAGGGAACAGATGGTGGAGGTAAACGGTACCCTATCCCCCCCCCCCTCACAGTGAGCTGTGGTGTTCCACAAGGAAGCATACTAGGACCGCTACTGTTCCTAATTTATGCAAATGACATTTCGTCAGCTTGTGACTGCAACTTGTTCCTGTTTGCGGAAGAACAAGTTACAGGTTGAAAAAACCCTCAGCTCGGAACTAGGCAAAATCTGCATATGGCTCGCTGATAACAAACTATCATTACACATGGGCAAAACAGAGTCCATTCTCTTCGGTTCAAATAACAAACTCAGCAAGACCGACGACTTCTCAGTTACAGTGGGTGACAATATTGTCACAAGGAAAGATGAAATTACCTACCTGGGTTCCATCCTAGAGGCTAATCTCTCCTGTGACAAAATGGCATCCAATGTAATAAAAAAGGTCAACCAACGAACTCGATTCTTGTACCGGATCTCCTCTCTGGTAAACAAGAATACCCTGAAGACTCTGGCTGGAGCACTCATTCAAGGGTACTACGACTATGCTTGCACCTCATGGTACCAAAGCACCTCAAAGGCGCTAAAAACAAAATTACAAACATCTCAAAACAAACTGGTCAGACTACTGCTTGACCTTACTCCTAGAACCCACCTCACCCCTGCCCACTTTGACAACCTAGGATGGCTTAGAGTAGACGACAGAGTACAGCAACTTGCAATGGGCCTGGTCTACAAGATACACTACACGACCAAGGTACCCATGTACATACCACGATCACAACACCAGAGGGAGCGCCACAAATCATGTTAAACCCAGATTCGGCTCAAATAAGGGACTAAACACGTTTCGCAATTATGCCACATCAATGTGGAACGCCCTACCCAAAGCTGTAAAGGAATGTGGATCACTACCCACTTTCAAAACCACTCTCAAGGGACACCTACGGGAGACTGCAATTCAAAACTGGCCCCTGTAAATGTCCTAACCCAACCCCCTCCAATGTACAGTAATTTACCTAGTATGGTTTTGTCAACAGTCCAATGTACAATTTTGCTTGTTTGTACAGTGTCTCCCCCCCCCCTCAATGTACAGTTTTGCTTGTTTATACAGTGTTTCTCCCCCCCCCCCCCAACCACCTCCAATTTAAATTACCCAGTATGGTTGACAATATCCCAATGTACCCAACCCCCCCCACACAACCCCAACCAACCTCCTCCAATGTACAGTTTCTACGTCAAATGTATATACTCCCTTTTCTTGACTCCTTCTGTATCACAAACAGTACTGTATTTGCAAATCTGGTATGTCATAAATGTATAGATAGAGCAGTACTGAATATCTGTATGTCATGTATGTCATATATGTCCTGATGAATTGAAAATGGGGGACCCTGATGTAAACAAGACGAAAGTCTTTCTCTGGTCTGCATCCCCTTAACAATTGTGTGTATTGAGCTGTACTGTATTGTACCCATTCTGCAATCTGTTAATAAAGTTTTCAATCAATCAATCAATCAATCAATCAATCAATCACGTTGTTTCTCTCTGTTATTGAGATGCTGCGTTGTTAGCTTAGCCGCACGTTAGCTAGCCTACGCTATATAAATATAACTCACTCATTACCTCTAGTGAATTGAATGTATCTTTACACCTGGTTTACAGTCTGCCTACTTATATTGTTTACATGTACTGCACGAGTAATTCCCTGCATAGGCTATGTAGGTTATATATAATAACTCTGGTTAAGTGAATGTCTTAGTTACTAGTTGCACTATATTACTAACGAATATTATTGTAGCTATAGACCACATGTTTATGACATTATGTTTATGTACGTCACTACTGTGTTTACTAATGTATACTGTATTGTATTCCTTTGTAGACAACCACACACATGCAAATTCCCAAATACAACCATTATCTGCAGCACGCCTCTGTGTGATTCTTTAATCAGAGTCACAACCCCATAGTGTCCGCCAGCTCTATCAAACGCACCCTGTGGAGGCCCTAGCCCTCCGTTTCAATTCCTAACAGGCTCAACCATATGGATAAAAGTTCCCATATTATGTGCATTACACAAACTAAAAACAGATATTACATTACATTACACAAACTAAAAACAGATATGACATTACATTACACAAACTAAAAACAGATATGACATTACATTACACAAACTAAAAACAGATATGACATTACATTACACAAACTAAAAACAGATATTACATTACATTACACAAACTAAAAACAGATATTACATTACATTACACAAACTAAAAACAGATATTACATTACATTACACAAACTAAAAACAGATATTGTCTGAATTACTAAAAGAAAGAAATGCACCACCTTTGGCTGATAGTAATTTATTAATTTCTTAGGATTTCTTTTGGTCTAATAAATGTTTAAGGTTCTTAGATGGATCCCCTGCTGCCTCCTCCTCCTCCTCCTCCTCCTCCTAATCCTCTTACTCTTCCTCATCTTCCTCCTCCTCTTTCTCCTCTTCCTCTTCCTCCTCTTCCTCCTCCTCTTCCTCATCTTCCTCTTCATCATCCTCCTCCTCCTCCTCTTCCTAATCCTCCTCCTCTTCCTCATCTTCCTCCTCCTCTTCATCCTCTTCCTCATCTTCCTCCTCCTCTTCCCCATCTTCCTCTTCCTCCTCTTCCTCATCCTCTTCCTCCTCCTCCTCCTCTTCCTCCTCCTCCTCCTCCTCCCCTCCTCCTCCTCCTCCTCCTCCTCCTCCACGGGGAGCAGCGTACTGGCTCATGTTAGGCAGGCCATGCATTATGCAGCAGCTTAGGCCACTGCGCGAGATCTTCATGCCCTCGGCTGCAGTCCACCTGTCGCTGCTCTGGTCATAGCGCTCCACCTTGTTGGAGATGTGGAAGAAGTCATTGTAGCCTCCGACCACGAAGAGCAGGTCATCCAGCACTGCGATGCCAAAGTAGCTGCGGGGGGTGAGCATGTCGGGCAGAGCGCGCCAGGAGTCAGTCAAGGGGCTGTAGGCCTCTGCGCTACGCAGGTTGTTTGCACGGTCAGTCCCTCCCACCTGAGGACAGGACACATGAGAGGAATGTTTTAGTGTGTGGCTCAGGCAGGCAGGCAGACACTGTAGTCCACTAAGGGAAATGAGGGCATCACAGAAGCATTGAAAGTCAAATGATACATACCTATAAAAATATCTAGTATAAAGCATTTGTCTCTGTGTGCACCTACCGCATAGACTTGTCCTGCGTACGCAGCGACTCCCAGTCCCCAACGCCTGCTGCTCATGGGGGCGATCAGAGTCCACTGGTCGGTGTCTGGGCTGTAGCACTCAGCTGTGAGCAGAGCCTCCTTCCCGTTGAAGCCACCACAGATGTAAATCTGTAATAAGAAAGAATATTCTAATTTAGTTTATATATTCAATTTGATTTCATTCTAGTTTAATTGTCTGTTAATGTTGATGCACCAAAGGACCCAGACACATCTTTTGTATGTGCAAGCTTACTTGGCAATAAAGACATTTATGATTTCTGATCTAACGTTCCTTGGGTTCATCTAGCACCCTGTGTCCCTCAGTTCCACCCACCTTGCCCTGGAGGGCTGCTGCCCCGGCGTCGCGCCTGTGCTCCAGCATGGGTGAGATCAGTGTCCACTGGTCGGTTTCAGGCTCGTAGCGCTCGGCGGTGTTCAGGTCCACGCGTCCATCGTCCCCTCCCATGGCGTAGATACAGCCGTCCAACGTGACCACGCTGACATATTCGCGGCGTGAGTGCATGGGAGCCGCCTGCAGCCAGCTGCGAGTGACGGGGTTGAACCTGCTCACACTGCTGAAAGCCTCTCCGCCGGCGTAGCCACCGACGCAGTAGACCAGACCGTGGAGATAAGCGCTGCCGTGGTAGACCCGGGGACTCCCCGCCACAACGCTCACGTCCATCCATCCACCGGCTCGGATATCGTAAGCCTCCATGCCATTGGTCACGCTGCTGCCACTCCGGCCTCCGATGGCCAATAGGACCTCCTGGGGCAGGCGTGGACGCATCAGGGGGTTTGGGAGCCTGTCGGAGCCAGGGGGGTTCAGGACGCTGAGGATGAGGGGCCTGCAGTCGTGGCTGTCCCTCACCACAGGGTTGTTCTGGACGTTGTTCAGCAAGTAGTCAGGCCTCATCAAGCCCATGCGAACCTGGGAAGAGACATGCAGACAGCGGGTACAACTTAGACATCGGTTGTAGACGATTTCTGTTGCTAGGGAACAGTTTGGACCCAAATGTTTGAGAACCACTGTACTAGGGAACCTAGTGTTGTTTTAATGTAATGCACTGTAATACAATTAGTTACCTTGGGCAGCAGCAAAGGGATGTGTGTTTTACGCTCCTCACGGGAGTGGTCGATCCAACGGAGGACAGCCTCGAACACCGTCTCCTCGCTCTTCGCGTTCAGGTCATCCCTCTCGATGATGTCCACCAGTTGCTGCAGGGACAGCTCCACAAACTCCTGTGAGACGTGCATCATCTCCTCAAAGTGGCACACGATGAAGAGATGGGCATTGCGCCTCAGGTCAGGGCAGCAGTAGATGTCCGCCAACCTCCAGATGCCGACACAGTTTTCCAGAGACAGCTGGCCTTCTAGGAAGTCAGAGCACGCTCCTACTATGCCAGTGACAAGAAGCTGGTCTGCAGCCACCAGAAGCTCTTCCACGTTCTCTGCTGTCACCGGCACAAAGCGTGTGTAGGCGTACTCTATGATGAGCTGCATCATACCCGGGGACACCCCAGGGATAGTGTAGACTGCTTTCTCTGAGTCGCTCCAGCGAGTGAAGAGGGCTCTGTGGGACGCGGAGTATAGAGATATCTGATGAGTAAACAGTAAGCAACATTCTGTCCTGTGTACTAATATATTTTCACTAGGGATGCTCGATATTGGCTTTTTTACCGATACCGATATACCAATATTGTCCAACTATTAATTTCCGATACCGATATCAACCGATACCGATATATGCAGGGTTTCCCCCCCCAAAAATGGAATAATTTCAGGTAATTAACATTACATATCTCTTGTTGTGGAATTAACACAACATTATGCATACTTTTGACAATAAATAAAATCAGAATTTGTTCTTACTTGCTTGCCTGGGTAAATAAAGGTTATAGAAATGTAAAAAAATATACATTTTATTTGTATTTTTTTTTAACCGATACCGATATTTTCCGATATCACATTTTAATGCCGATATCGGCCGATAATATCGGTAGGCCGATAATATCGGACATCCCTAATTTTCACTGTAGAAGTATAGGGTCTTAGCACAGTAGAAATATAGTATATTTTTACAGTAGAAGTACAGTATAGTATCTGTTTACAGTAGAAGTACAGTATAGTATCTGTTTACAGTAGAAGTGCAGTATCGTATCTTTTTACAGTAGAAGTACAGTATATTATCTGTTTACAGTAGAAGTACAATACTGTATAGTATCTTTTTTACAGTAGAAGTACAGTATAGTATCTGTTTACATTAGAAGTACAGTATAGTATCTGTTTACATTAGAAGTACAGTATAGTATCTGTTTACATTAGAAGTACAGTATATTATCATTTTACAGTAGAAGTACAGTATAGTATCTTTTTACAGTAGAAGTACAGTATAGTATCTTTTTACAGTATACATACAGTATAGTATATTTTTACAGTAGAAGTACAGTATATTATCTGTTTACAGTAAAAGTACAGTATGGTATCTGTTTACTAACCAAGCTAACCTGAACCAAGCTAACCTGAACCAAGCTAAGCTGAACCAAGCTAACCTGAACCAAGCTAACCTGAACCAAGCTAACCTGAACCAAGCTAAGCTGAACCAAGCTAACCTGAACCAAGCTAACCTGAACCAAGCTAAACTTACCTGAAATAGTCACTGCAGTCACACAGGAGGGCCTTGTGGGCATTCAACTCAGTGCTGTTGACTTTAATAACCACATCACAGAACCTTTCCTCCAGACGCAGCTCATTAAGGATTGTACAGGACATTGTTTCCTTTTCCATGTGGGGATTTTAAATTGTATCTACAGACCTTCACTTGTCTTCTGAGAGAGAATTGTTGAATATATACCGGACACAAATGTTCTAGAATGTTCTATTATGACATCATACTGTGACATCACAAATGTTCTAGAATGGACTATTATGACATCATACTCTGACATCACAAATGTTGTAGAATGTTCTATTATGACATCATACTGTGACATCACAAATGTTCTAGAATGTTTGAATATGACATCATACTGTGACATCACAAATGTTCTAGAATGTTGATTATGACATCATACTGTGACATCACAAAATGTCTAGAATGTTCTATTATGACATCATACTGTGACATCACAAATGTTCTAGAATGTTTGATTATGACATCATACTGTGACGTCCAGTGATGGGAATAACAGCGTTATAAATAACGGCATTACTAACAGCGTTAGTTTTTTCAGTAACAAGTAATCTAACGGATTACTCTTCCAATCTTAATAACGCTGTAACCGTTAAATGCGGCGCGTTACTATGATTGAAGCTGTTTTTTTCATCAGACAGATCTCTGTGCCGAGAAGCAATACTTTTTTTCCTTGGTTAGTGGGCAGTGTGCGATTGGCTGAGGTTGAGTAAAATGTCATGGTAAGCCAATCAGAGGTAGAGGTGGGCGGGTGTTCGAAAGAATCCAGAGTCTGACACACAGCGACAACACAATTGACTCAGTCAACGACAGACCGCGGTTCTGTGTATGTTTTGACCCCCTCCAATGTACAGTCATTTACCTAGTATGGTTTTGTCAATAGTCCAATGTACAATTTTGTTTGTTTGTACAGTGTCTCCCCCCCCCCCTCAATGTACAGTTTTGCTTGTTTATACAGTGTGCCCCCCCCCCCCCAACCACCTCCAATGTAAATTACCCAGTATGGTTTTCAATATCCCAATGTACCCAACCCCCCCCACCCAACCTCCTCCAATGTACAGTTTCTACGTCAAATGTATATACTCCCTTTTCTTGACTCCTTCTGTATCACAAACAGTACTGTATTTGCAAATCTGGTATGTCATAAATGTATAGATGTAGCAGTACTGACTATCTGTATGTCATGTATGTCCTGATGAATTGAAAATGGGGGACCCTGATGTAAACAAGACGAAAGTCTTTCTCTGGTCTGCATCCCCTTAACAATTGTGTGTATTGAGCTGTACTGTATTGTACCCATTCTGCAATCTGTTAATAAAGTTTTCAATCAATCAATCAATTGATAGTTTGTTTGGCGAGCCCAAATAATCCAAAACTAATCCAACAAACAACACAAGCGAGCAGTCAACGACAGACTGCGGGTCCATGATCGTTTTTTGTTCACTCTTGTGTTAGTTGTGTTGCAGCACAGGGCACTACAGTAGTGGAGGCTACAGCCTTATCAACAGTGCTGCACTTCCTGGTTTAATAGCACAGTCTGCAGGTGCTCAGATATATATATATATATCTGTATGTCATGCATGTGTTAAATGTCATGATTAGATTAGTTTAGAAGATGATTAGATTAGATTCTTATATCTGTATGTTGTGTATGTCATAAATGTCATGAATTGAAAATGGGGGACCCTGATGTAAACAAGATGAAAGTCTCTCTGGTCTGCATCCCCTTAACACATTTGGGGCCATTGGGATCCGTCTAATCTCACTCTATATGGCCAGCATATCAAAACAAACTTTCATTGTGCGTGAGGCTGTTTGTAGAGCTAAATCTATACTTTATATTATTGCTATCTGTCCATTCTCATTGTCAATTGACACTATAAACCGTCCCTTCAATATGCCTTAAATAAATAATTCTTTCATCAATATGTTCCCATTTTATGAATATGAACGTTATAGCAGAATGTTCTGTGGTATTTCCTGGAACGCGAGATAAAGAGTGCTAAGCTAATAACGTTAAATCGAATGGCGTTTCGGCTATAGACAAGCTAGAGCTAAAACTCAAAATGCATATTGTTGGTATCATGGTCCACCATGAATGCATGAAAAAGGGGGGCGGGGGAGGTCGTTTCTGATTATTGATTACCAATAACGGCATTAGCCTCAGTAGCCTTATTCGCTGATCGGCTGGTTGGGTATGATAACAAGGCCTGATCAGCATGTAATTTACGTGAAAAAGCTCTTACCTGTGGCCAGTTGGATCCCAAAAAGGATTTCCCAGTTATCGATCGGCATCTGGTAGATCCATATGTCCATTGGCTGATGATATATTCCTTTACTGCATACTGAATTCAGCGTCCCAAAAACGATTCCAGGCCATCGGCTACACGCATAGCTTTAGGCTAACAGAAAATTCCATTCATACACAAAAAAAAAAAAAAAAACAGTCTGTAACAGGGAACACTGCATTATCGAGACAGCTCCCTTACGAGGATCTGGCCGGTAATGCACTTTTCCGAATTCCAAGAGTAGGGTAAATCTGCAGTGCCGCTCGGTGACATGGAGTAGAATATTACAATGGAATGAAAGCCAAAACAACCTTACCACGTATGTATACGTGGTTGGCCGCCAAGCGTTGGATCCGAAACACGTATTTATACGTGGTTGGCCCCGAATGTGTTAACAATTGTGTGTATTGAGCTGTACTATACTGTACCCATTCTGCAATCTGTTAATTAAAATGTTCAATCAATCAGTATATATTTGTTATTTATTTTTGGTATAGTGCTTATCAAGCATAATTTAATGTTGCCCAGTTGTGGCCTGTTGAGGGGCAATACATATCAAAAGTTCCAAAACATCTATTGTGTTTGTATTTGTATGATCCACTATATAAACATAGTAATTATAATATCTACATACATGGCATTTGATTGGAGGCTAGTCTCACTTTGTCCCACAGCAACATTAAAATAGTTTAGATTTGTGTATGTTGTTTCTGTAACAAATGTACTTGAAAGTAACGCATTAGTTACTTTCTTGAGGAACTAGTTACTTTTTTTTTTGATCCACTTTTTCTCCCATTTTCTATTTTCTCCCATTCCAATTTCGTATCGTCCATTTCAACCCTCCCCTATCTCGAACGCTGTTTCTTGCCTCCCACAAGCCGGCTGTAATGTGGACGTGTAAGCCATACATTGCACGAGTCCCCTCCGGTACTCGAGGTAGCAGCCGTTGCATCTTTTCACCTGCACAGCGCGATCTTTCAGCGTCAGGGGTCTGCGCTTTGGAGGGACGCCGCCCCCGTCGCTTCTTGATTCTACTACGCAGGCGCACCAACCGTCCTGTAGGAGTCGCTGTCCACAACGTCCGATCCCCACCCATCAGTTTCCCACCCCCTAATACTGCCAATGTGTAGTGCGGACGACCAGCTAAACTGAAAGCAATGTGGAGCGCTGGGCTCGAACCCAGCGTCTCCAGCATTGGTGGTGAGTGCCTTACCCACTGCACCACCTGGCCGCCCTTTGTAACTAGTTACTTTTATAATTTGTAACTGAGTAGTTACTTTTTGGAAGAAGTAGCTAGTAACTGTAACTAGTTACTTTTTTAAAGTAACTTGCCCAACACTGCCAATAAATATGAAGTTATATTTGAACCTCTCTGACATCACAACGGAACATGTTTGAGTTCCATTTGAATAATTTAAATAATATGTTGACATTAAAAAAGAACAAATAAAATTATTAAAAAAACTACATAAAACAATGATACAAATTATAATAAAATATTTAAGTAAAATGTATAGAAATAAAGAAAAATAAGACAATGAAATAAAGATAATAATTCATTTAAAAGCTATTTTAAAAAGGTAAGTTTTGAGCACTGAGTCTGCTGTCCTAACAGACTTGGGGTCTGTAGGGTAAGCACTTATTCCCTCCGCCCTGAACATTTATGGAGATGTATGGGCCTTTTAAGTCAGTGATAAAAGTGTCTTTCAAGGATAAGTGAGCTCCTGCACTGATTATTATAGTTCAATATTCAATATTTGATCACCAAACCCCCCAAAAAGCATAAAAAGGCCCCTCCCCGCCCAAAAATGGCCCCCAAAAATAGCACAGGCCCAGTGCCCTTTTCAGCCTTTGAGCACCTGCCCCTCTAAGGTCCTGTGCACGTCCCTGCTACCACCCATCGACTCCCCTCCCGCTAACTCTGCCAATTGAAAAAAAAATACCTAAAATAAAGTTATTATAATTGAGTCAGTATGGCGGCCGGCCCAAGCCGGAGGCAACGCTGACAGCCGGATTCGATACCAGTGTCTCTTGCGTTGGTGACGAGCGATCAGTCCGCTGCGCCACCCAGCCGCCCCGTACAAGCTAAACTTGAGGGGACGTGTCATAACCAGTCTGTCTGTGCGAATCAACTTATAAATTAAACTTAACACATAAACTGTGACTTCGGTGTACAAATAATCAGTGTACACAATAAAAATTTATCTGAATATAAAAAAAATATGAAAGAATTAAACAGTGTAAACAATATAATTAACACTATGGTCGCCGAAAACGCCTTAGGACGTCTTTCCTAGCCATGCTCATTCCGCCGAAGACGCCGTAACTCGTCTTTGATATCAATATTTCAAAAATCTGTGATCGGAATCATATTTCCCCTCCGGAGCCCTGACACACACTGCTGATCTCCTCTCAACCCTCTAGCGGTTCAAGAGCACCATCTGGTGGCCGATCGGCAGATCAAAACCGGATATCAACCTTTGACCTGGCAGGACTCACTCCATATGTGTTCCGGGCACTCGCTAATGTTAGAGAGACTGTCTTCACACAGTGAACATCGATCGGTGGAAATAACTCGAAAAAACAACATGATTTGGATGTATATACTATTATACAACCTGGAAATAGATCGGGTATTTCTCCATCCCATAATAGAGAAAATTCTGTTCCACGATCATCTGCCAGCGGCGCGAGGAAGCCACGGTAAGTTTCAACGTTATATTCTAACATCTTCTATACTAACTGCTATGATGAACATATGACCCACATTAGATGAATGGTATAACGTTGCCCACGGAATTATAAACGCCCCCTCGCCCATCCGGTCAACATCAGATGACGTGTAGTAACTTCCAGAACCACGTCCAGTTGAAATTTTTTATCTGGCACTGATCGCTATCAAACTGTATTTCATCATCAATATAATGCATTTAGGGCTATAAATCAAGTTCTGGAGAAAGCTGCAGAAAAAGATAAAAACATACTTATACTTTAGACCAGATTTTAGTATGAATATTTGAATGAAAAAGTTTAACGTTCATACACCCTGAACAATACATATAGGACATTGAATGGGCCCTAATAATGGCAATCTAGCAATAGAATTTAAAAAGTTATAGCCCTGCAAAGAAGGGGAACTTCTCCATGTTAAATAGAGCTGGCAAGGGATGGTATATCATGAATTTTAATCATAGCGATTAAAGTGTAACTCTGAATATAAAAATATGAGAAAAATAAACAGTGTAAACAATAATATAATTAACTCTGAATATAAAAATATGAGAAAAATAAACAGTGTAAACAATAATATAATTAACTCTGAATATAAAAATATGAGAAAATTAAACAGTGTAAACAATATGATTACCTCAAGTCTGAATATAAAAATATGAGAACATTAAACAGTGTAAACAATATGATTACCTCTGAATATAAAAATATGAGAACATTAAACAGTGTAAACAATATGATTACCTCTGAATATAAAAATATGAGAACATTAAACAGTGTAAACAATATGATTACCTCAAGTCTGAATATAAAAATATGAGAAAAATAAACAGTGTAAACAATATAATTAACTCTGAATATAAAAATATGAGAAAAATAAACAGTGTAAACAATATAATTACCTCTGAATATAAAAATATGAGAACATTAAACAGTGTAAACTAACTGCGATGTAGCCCTGGGAGTCCCCAGAACCCACTTTGAGAATCCCTGGTCCAGACCATCCGGTCGGAACCCCAAGAATATATGACCAGCAGTAGTCGACACATGGCAGGTTGCAGCAATGGCTCTGTGTTCACGCCGCTACAGTAATGTACAGTACGCTCATACAACACAGTGACTTAGGGGAACGTGCACAGCACACTTTTCATATTGTTTATTGTTATTTGCACTTACAAAAAAACATTCTGGAATAAAATAATTAAAAGAAGAACAGTTCAAATGTGCAGGAATGGTCAAAAAGCCCAAGGGCTTATAAGCGACCTCCCCGCTTAAACCTATATAGGATAACTACACAGAACCCCCCCACCCCCCACATTATGCACAAACACAGATGTGCATATCCCTCTCTCATACACACAGATACATACAATACAGCA